>NW_026291595.1:0-33853 GCF_023091745.1 Budorcas taxicolor
GTAATAGAAATGTGATGAATTAGGTTGTCGTCCTTTTCGCGGTGCACGACGTACGATCCGGGATGAAAAAATAGCGCAAAAGAAGAAAAGTATCCTAAAACTGATGAAAACGTTCGATTTTGGGATCTGAGAGAAGGCCCAACGAAGTGGGCTTTGCTGCCCTATCGTAGAGCTCGCGGAGAGCTTTCCAACGGTATGTTGTGCGCCGCGTAACTCCTTGTGGATCAAAAGTTATGGGCTCTGGAGCGACGGAGACCTGGTCCCAAGCCCTACGCCCTCGGTTTGCGGGCCCAGCCTCTACGGTAAGCGAAGTTGCCTTGCCCAAGCTGCCATGGGATTCTGTAATCGAAATGAGATGGATTAAGTTGTCGTCCTTTTCGCTGCGCACGACGTACGATCCGGGACGAAAAAAACAGCGCAAAAGAAGAAAAGTATCCGAAATCTGATGAAAACGTTTGATTTTGGGATCTGAATGAAGCATTCTTGGCTGCCCCCATCGTAGAGCTCTCGGAGAGCTTTCCAACGGTATGCTGTGTGCCGCGTAACTCCTTGCGGATCACAAGTTATGGGCTCCGGAGCGACGGAGACCTGGTCCCAAGCCCTACGCCCTAGGTTTGCGGGCCCAGTCCCTATGTGAAGTGAAGTTGCCTAGCCCAAGGTGCCGTGGGATTCGGTAATAGAAATGGGATGGATTAGGTTGTCGTCCTTTTCGCAGCGAACGACGTACGATCCGAGATGAAAAAACAGCGCAAAAGAAGACAAGTATCATAAAACTGATGAAAACGTTCGATTTTGGGCTCTGAAAAAAGGCCCATCGAAGTAGGCTTTGCTGCCCCCATCGTAGAGCTCTCAGAGAGCTTTACAACGGTATGTTGTGCGCCGCGTAACTCCTTACGGATCAAAACCTATGGGCTCTGGAGCGACGGAGACTTGGTCCCAAGCCCTACGCCCTCGATTTGCTGGCCCCGCCTCTACGTGAAGCGAAGTTTTCTTGACCAAGGTGTCATGGGATTCGGCAATAGAAATGGGATGGATTAGGTTGTCGTCCTTTTCGCTGCGTACAACGTACGATCCGGGATGAAAAAACAGCGCAAAAGAAGAAAAGTATCCTAAAGCTGATGAAAACGTTTGATTTTGGGCTCTGAAAAAAGGCCCAGCGAAGCGGGCTTGGCTGCCCCCATCGTAGAGCTCTCGGAGAGCTTTCCAACGGTATGCTGTGCGACGCGCAACTCCTTGCAGATCACAAGTTATGGGCTACAGAGCGACGGAGACCTGGTCCCAAGCCCTACGCCCTAGGTTTGCGGGCCCAGCCTCTACGTGAAGCGAAGTTGCCATGCCCAAGGTGCCGTGGGATTCGGGAATAGAAATGGGATGGATTAGGTTGTCGTGCTTTTCGCAGCGCACGACGTACGATCCGAGATGAAAAAACAATGCAAAAGAAGACAAGTATCATAAAACTGATGAAAACGTTCGATTTTGGGCACTGAAAAAAGGCCCATCAAAGTAGGCTTTGTTGCCCCCATTGTAGAGCTCTCGGAGAGCTTTCCACGGTATGGTGTGCGCCGCGTAACTCCTTGCGGATCAAAAGTTATGGGCTCCGGAGTGGTAGAGACCAGGTCCCAAGCCCCAAGCCCTTGGTTCGCGGGCCTAGCCTCTACGTGAAGCGAAGTTACCTTGCCCAAGGTGCCGTGGGATTCGGTAATAGAAATGTGATGAATTAGGTTGTCATCCTTTTTGCGGTGCACGACGTACGATCCGGGACGAAAAAACAGCGCAAAAGAAGAAAAGTATCCTAAAACTGATGAAAACGTTCGATTTTGGGATCTGAGAGAAGGCCCAGCGAAGTGGGCTTTGCTGCCCTATCGTAGAGCTCTCGGAGAGCTTTCCAACGGTATGTTGTGCGCCACGTAACTCCTTGTGGATCAAAAGTTATGGGCTCTGGAGATACGGAGACCTGGTCCCAAGCCCTATGCCCTCGGTTTGCGGGCCCAGCCTCTACGGTAAGCGAAGTTGCCTTGCCCAAGCTGCCATGGGATTCTGTAATAGAAATGAGATGGATTAAGTTGTCGTCCTTTTTCCGCTGCGCACGACGTACGATCCGGGACGAAAAAACAGCGTAAAAGAAGAAAAGTATCTGAAATCTGATGAAAACGTTCGATTTTGGGATCTGAATGAAGCATTCTTGGCTGCCCCCATCGTAGAGCTCTCGGAGAGCTTTCCAACGGTATTTTGTGCGCCGCGTAACTCCTTGCGGATCACAAGTTATGGGCTCCGGAGCGACGGAGACCTGGTCCCAAGCCCTACACCATAGGTTTGCGGGCCCAGTCTCTATGTGAGGCGAAGTTGCCTAGCCCAAGGTGCCGTGGGATTCGGTAATAGAAATGGGATGGATTAGGTTGTCGTGCTTTTTGCAGCGCACGATGTTCGATCCAAGATGAAAAAACAGCGCAAAAGAAGACAAGTATCATAAAACTGATGAAAACGTTCGATTTTGGGCTCTGAAAAAAGGCCCATAGAAGTAGGCTTTGCTGCCCCAATCGTAGAGCTCTCGGAGAGCTTTCCAACAGTATGTTGTGCGCCACGTAACTCCTTGCGGATCAAAAGACATGGGCTCCGGAGCAGCGGAGACCAGGTCCCAAGCCCCACGCCCTCGGTTTGCGGGCCCAGTCTCTGCGTGAAGTGAAGTTTTCTTACCCAAGGTGCCGTGGGATTCAGTAATAGAAATGTGAAGGATTAGGATGTCGTCCTTTCGCGGCGCACGACGTACGATCCGGGACGAAAAAATAGCGCAAAAGGAGAAAAGTATCCTAAAACTGATGAAAACGTTCAATTTTGGACTCTGAAAAAAGTCCCAGCCAAGCGGGCTTTGCTGCCCCCATCGTAGAGCTCTCGGAGAGCTTTCCAACGGTATGCTTCGCGCCGCGTAACTCCTTGAGGATCCAAAGTTATGGGCTCCAGAGCGACGGAGACCTGGTCCCAAGCCCTACGCCCTCGATTTGCGGGCCCAACCTCTAAGTTAAGCGAAGTTGGCTTGCCCAAGGTGCCATGGGATTCGGTAATAGAAATGGGATGGATTAGGTTGTCATCCTTTTCGCTGCGCACGACGTACGATCCGCGAGGAAAAAATAGCGCAAAAGAAGAAAAGTAACCTAAAACTGATGAAAACGTCCGATTTTGGGCTCTAAAAAAAGGCCCAGCGAAGTGGGCTTGGTTGCCCCCATCGTAGAGCTCTCGGAGAGCTTTCCAACGGTATGCTGTGCGCCGCGTAACTCCTTGCAGATCAAAAGTTATGGGCTCCGAAACGACGGAGACCTGGTCCCAAGCCTTACACCCTCGATTTGCGGGCCCAGCCTCTACGTGAAGCGAAGTTGCCTTGCCCAAGGTGCCATGGGATTCGGTAATAGAATTGGGATGGATTAGTTTGTCGTCCTTTTTGCTGCGCACGACGTACGATCCGGGACGAAAAAATAGCACAAAAGAAAAAAAGCATCCTAAAAGTAATGAAAACGTTCGATTTTGGACTCTGAAAAAAGGCCCATCGAAGCGGGCTTGGCTGCCCCTATCGTAGAGCTCTCGGAGAGGTTTCCAACGGTATGTTGTGCGTCGCGTAACTCCTTGCGGATCAAAAGTTATGGGCTCTGGAGCGACGGAGACATAGTCCCAAGCCCTACGCCTTCGATTTGCTGGCCCAGCCTCTACGTGAAGCGAAGTTGTCTTGACCAAGGTGCCATGGGATTCGGCAATAGAAATGTGATAGATTAGGTTGTCGTCCTTCTCGCGGCGCACGACGTACGATCCAGGATGAAAAAACTACGCAAAAGAAGAAAATTGTCCTGAAACTGATGAAAACGTTCGATTTTGGGCTTTGAATAAAGCCCCAGCAAAGCTAGCTTTGCTCTCCCCATCGTAGAGCTCTTGGAGAGCTTTCCAACGGTATGCTGTACGCCACGTAACTCCTTGCAGATCAAAAGTCATGGGCTCCGGAGCGGTGGAGACCAGGTCCCGAGCCCCACACCCTCGGTTTGCGGGCCCAGCCTCTGCGTGAAGCGAAGTTTCCTTGCCCAAGGTGCCGTAGGATTCGGTAATAGAAATGTGAAGGATTAGGATGTCGTCCTTTTCGCGACGCACGACGTACGATCCGAGACAAAAAAATAGCGCAAAAGAAGAAAAGTATTCTAAAACTGATGAAAACGTTCAATTTTGGGCTCTGAAAATAGTCCCAGCCAAGCAGGCTTTGCTGCCCCCTTCGTAAAGCTCTCGGAGAGCTTTCCAACGGTATGCTTCGCGCCGCGTAACTCCTTGAGGATCAAAAGTTATGGGCTCTGGAGCGACGGAGACCTAGTCCCAAGCCCTACGCCCTCGGTTTGCGGGCCCAGCCTCTACGTGAATCGAAGTTGCCTTGCCCAAGTTGCCGTGTGATTCGGTAATAGAAATGGGATGGATTAGGTTGTCGTCCTTTTCGCAGCACACGACGTACGATCCGAGATGAAAAAACAGCGCAAAAGAAGACAAGTATCGTAAAACTGATGAAAACGTTCGATTTTGGGCTCTGTAAAAAGGCCCATCGAAGTAGGCTTTGCTGCCCCCATCGTAGAGCTCTCGGAGAGCTTTCCAATGGTATGTTGTGCGCCGCGTAACTTCTTGCGGATCAAAAGTTATGGGCTCTGGAGCGACGGAGACTTGGTCCCAAGCCCTACGCCCTCGATTTTTGGGCCCCGCCTCTACGTGAAGCGAAGTTGTCTTGACCAAGGTGTCCTTGGATTCGGCAAAAGAAATGTGATGGATTAGGTTGTCGTCCTTTCGCGGCGCACGACGTACGATCCGTGACGAAAAAATAGCGCAAAGGAAGAAAAGTGTCCTGAAACTGATGAAAACGTTCGATTTTGGGGTTTGAAAAAAGTCCCAGCGAAGCTAGCTTCGCTCTCCCCATCGTAGAGCTCTCGGAGAGCTTTCCAACGGTATGCTGTGCGCCACGTAACTCCTTGGGGATCAAAAGTCATGGACTCCGAAGCGGCGGAGACCAGGTCCCAAGCCCCACGCCCTCGGTTTGCGGGCCCAGCCTCTGCGTGAAGCGAAGTTTTCTTGCCCAAGGTGCCATGGGATTCAGTAATAGAAATGTGAAGGATTAGGATGTCGTCCTTTCGCGGCGCACGACGTACGATCCGGGACGAAAAAACAGCGCAAAAGAAGAAAAGTATCCAAAAACTGATGAAAACGTTCAATTTTGGTCTTTGAAAAAAGCCCCAGCAAAGCTAGCTTTGCTCTACCCATCGTAGAGCTCTCGGGGAGCTTTCCAACGGTATGCTGTGCGCCACATAACTCCTTGCGGATCAAAAGTCATGGGCTCCGGAGCGGCGGAGACCAGGTCCCAAGCCCCACGCCCTCGGTTTGCGGGCCCAGCCTCTTCGTGAAGCGAAGTTTCCTTGCCCAAGGTGCCGTGGGATTCGGTAATAGAAATGTGAAGGATTAGGATGTCGTCCTTTTCACGGCGCACGACGTACGATTCGGGACAAAAAAATAGCGCAAAAGAAGAAAAGTATCCTAAAACTGATGAAAACGTTCGATTTTGGGCTCTGAAAAAAGTTTCAGCCAAGCGGGCTTTGCTGCCCCCATCGTAGAGCTCTCGGAGAGCTTTCCAACGGTATGCTTCGCACCGCGTAACTCCTTGAGGATCAAAGTTATGGGCTCCGGAACGACGGAGACCTGGTCCCAAGCCCTACGCCCTCGATTTGCGGTCCCAGCCTCTAAGTGAAGCAAAGTTGCCTTGCCCAAGGTGCCATGGGATTCAGTAATAGAAATGGGATGGATTAGGTTGTCGTCCTTTTTGCTGCGCACGACGTACGATCCGGGAGGAAAAAACAGCGCAACAGAAGAAAAGTAACCTAAAACTGATGGAAACGTCCGATATTGGGCTCTGACAAAAGGCCCAGCAAAGTGGGCTTGGCTTTCCCTATCGTAGAGCTCTCAGACAGCTTTCCAACGGTATGCTGTGCGCAGCGTAACTCCTTGAGGATCAAAAGTTATTGGCTCCGGAGCGACGAAGACCTGGTCCCAAGCCCTACACCTTCGATTTGCGGGCCCAGCCTCTACGTGAAGCGAAGTTGTCTTGACCAAGGCGTCATGGGATTCGGCAATAGAAATGTGATGGATTAAGTTGTCGTCCTTCTCGCGGCACACGACGTACGATCCAGGACGAAAAAACAGCGCAAAAGAAGAAAAGAGTCCTAAAACTGATGAAAACGTTCGATTTTGGGCTTTGAAAAAAGCCCCAGCAAAGCTAGATTCGCTTTCCCCATCGTAGAGCTCTAGGAGAGCTTTCCAACGGTATGCTGTGCGCCACGTAACTCCTTGCGGATCAAAAGTCATGGGCTCCGGAGCGGCGGAGACCAGGTCCCAAGCCCCACGCCCTCGGTTTGCGGGCCCAGCCTCTGTGTGAAGTGAAGTTTCCTTGCCTAAGGTGCCATGGGATTCGGTAATAGAAATGTGAAGGATTAGGATGTCGTCCTTTTTGCGGCGCACGTCGTACGATCCGGGATGAAAAAACAGCGTAAAAGAAGAAAAGTATCGTAAAACTGATGAAAACGTTCGATTTTGGGCTTTGAAAAAAGTCCCAGCCAAGCGTGCTTTGCTGCCCCCCATCGTAGAGCTCTCGGAGAGCTTTCCAACGATATGCTTCATGCCGCGTAACTCCTTGAGGATCAAAAGTTATGGGCTCCGGAGCGACGGAGACTAGGTCCCAAGCCCTATGCCCTCGATTTGCGGGCCCAGCCTCTAAGTGAAGCGAAGTTGGCTTGCCTAAGGTACCATGGGATTCGGTAATAAAAATGGGATGGATCAGGTTGTCGTCCTTTTCGCTGCGCACGACGTACGATCCGGGAGGAAAAAATAGCGCAAAAGAAGAAAAGTAACCTAAAACTGATGAAAACATCCGATTTTGGGCTCTGAAAAAAGGCCCAGCGAAGTGGGCTTCGCTGCCCCCATCGTAGAGCTCTCGGAGAGCTTTCCAACGGTATGCTGTGCGCTGCGTAACTCCTTGCATATCAAAAGTTATGGGCACCGGAACGACGGAGACCTTGTCCCAAGCCTTACGCCCTCGATTTGCAGGCCCAGCCTCTACGTGAAGCGAAGTTGCCTTTCCCAAGGTACCATAGGATTCGGTAATAGAAATGGGATGGATTAGTTTATCGTCCTTTTCGCTGCGCACGACGTATGATCCGGGACGAAATAATAGCACAAAAGAAGAAAAGCATCCTAAAATTGATGAAAACGTTTGATTTTGGGCTCTGAAAAAAGGCCCAGCGAAGCGGGCTTTGCTGCCCCCATCGTAGAGCTCTCGAAGAGCTTTCCAACGGTATGCTGGGCGCCGTGTAACTCCTTGCGGATCAAAAGTTATGGGCTTCGGAGCGACGGAGACCTGGTCCCAAGCCCTACGCCTTCGATTTGCGGGCCCAGCCTCTACGTGAAGCGAAGTTGTCTTGACCAAGGTGTCATGGGATTCGGCAATAAAAATGTGATGGATTAGGTAGTCGTCCTTCTCGAGGCGCACGACGTACGATCCAGGACGAAAAAACTACGCAAAAGAAGAAAAGTGTCCTGAAACTGATGAAAACGTTCGATTTTGGGCTTTGAAAAAAGCCCCAGAGCTAGCTTCGCTCTCCCCATCGTAGAGCTCTCGGAGAGCTTTCCAACGGTATGCTGTGCACCACGTAACTCCTTGCGGATCAAAAGTCATAGGCTCCAGAGCGGCGGAGACCAGGTCCCAAGCCCCACGCCCTCGGTTTGCGGGCCCAGCCTCTGCGTGAAGCGAAGTTTCCTTGCCCAAGGTGCCGTGGGATTCGGTAATAGAAATGTGAAGGATTAGGATGTCGTCCCTTTCGCGGGGCACGACGTACGATCCGGGATGAAAAAATAGCACAAAAGAAGAAAAGTAACCTAAAACTGATGAAAATGTTCGATTTTGGGCTCTGAAAAAAGTCCCAGCCAAGCGGGCTTAGCTGTCCCCATCGTAGAGCTCTCAGAGAGCTTTCCAACGGTATGCTTCGCGCCGCGTAACTCCTTGAGGATCAAAAGTTATGGGCTCCGGAGCGACGGAGACCTGGTCCCAAGCCCTACGCCCTCGATTTGCGGGCCCATCCTCTAAGTAAAGCGAAGTTTCCTTGCCCAAGGTGCCATGGGATTCGGTAATAGAAATGGGATGGATTAGGTTGTCGTCCTTTTCGCTGCGCACGACGTACGATCCGGGAGAAAAAAACAGCGCAAAAGAAGAAAAGAAACCTAAAACTAATGAAAACGTCTGATTTTGGGCTCTGAAAAAAGGCCCAGCGTTGTGGGCTTGGCTGCCCCCATCGTAGAGCTCTCGGAGAGCTTTCCAACGGTATGCTGTGCGCCGCGTAACTCCTTGCGGATCAAAAGTTATGGGCTCCGGAGCGACGGAGACCTGGTCCCAAGCCTTACGCCCTCGATTTGCGGGCCCATCCTCTACGTGAAGCGAAGTTGCCTTGCCCAAGGTGCGATGGGATTCGGTAATAGAAATGGGATGGATTAGTTTGTCGTCCTTTTCGCTGCGCACGACGTACGATTCGGGACGAAAAAATAGCACAAAAGAAGAAAAGTATCCTAAAACTGATGAAAACGTTCAATTTTGGGCTCTAAAAAAAGGCCCAGCGAAGCGGGCTTGGCTGCCCCCATCGTAGAGCTCTCGAAGAGCTTTCCAACGGTATGCTGTGCGCCGCGTAACTCCTTGCGGATCAAAGGTTATGGGCTCCGGAGCGACGGAGACCTGGTCCCAAGCCCTACGACCTCGATTTGCGGGCCCAGCCTCTACGTGAAGCGAAGTTGTCTTGCCCAAGGTGTCATGGGATTCGGCAATAGAAATGTGATGGATTAGGTTGTCGTCCTTCTTGCGACGCACGACGTATGATCCAGGACGAAAAAATAGCGTAAAAGAAGAAAATTGTCCTGAAACTGATGAAAACGTTCGATTTTGGGCTCCAAAAAAGACCCAATGAAGCAGGCTTGACTGCCCCCATCGTAGAGCTCTCGGAGAAATTTCCAACGGTATGCTGTGCACAGCGTAACTCCTTGCGGATCAAAAGTTATAGGCTCTGGAGCGACGGAGACCTGGTCCCAAGCCCTACGCCCTCGATTTGCTGGCCCAGCCTCTAAGTGAAGCGAAGTTGTCTTACCCAAGGTGTCATGGGATATGGCAATAGAAATGTGATGGATTAGGTTGTCGTCCTTCTCGCGGCGCACGACATACGATCCAGGACGAAAAAACAGCGCAAAAGAAGAAAAGTTTCCTGAAACTGATGAAAACGTTCAATTGTGGGCTCTAAAAAAAGGCCTAGTGAAACTAGCTTCACTGCCCCTATCGTAGAGCTCTCGGAGAGCTTTTCAACGGTATGCTGTGCGCCGCGTAACTCCCTGCAGATCAAAAGTTATGGGCTCCGGAGCGACGGAGACCAGGTCCCAAGCCCCACGCCCTCGGTTTATGGGCCCAGCCTCTACATGAAGCGAAGTTGCCTTGCCAAAGGTGCCATGGGATTAGGTAATATAAATATGATGGATTAGGTTGTCGTCCTTTTCGCAGCACACGACGTACGATCTGGGATGAAAAAACAGCGCAAAAGAAGAAATGTATCCTAAAACTGATGAAAACGTTCAATTTTGGGCTCTGAAAAAAGGCCCAGCATAGCGGGCTTTGATGCCCCCATCGTAGAACTCTCAGAGAGCTTTCCAACGGTATGCTGTGCGCCGCGTAACTCCTTGCGGATCAAAAGTTATGGGCTCCGAAGCCACGGAGACCTGGTCCCAAGACTTACGCCCTCGGTTTATGGGCCCAGCCTCTGCGTGAAGCGAAGTTGTCTTGCCCAAGGTGTCATGGGGTTCAGCAATAAAAATATGATGGATTAGGTTGTCGTCCTTCTCGCGGCGCACGACGTACGATCCAGGACGAAAAAACTGCACAAAAGAAGAAAAGTGTCCTGAAACTGATGAAAACGTTCGATTTTAGGCTCTGAAAAAAGGCCCAGCGAAGCTCGCTTCACTCTCTCCATCGTAGAGCTCTCGAAGAGCTTTCAAACGGTATGCTGTGCACCGCGTAACTCCTTGCGGATCAAAAGTTATGGGCTCCGGAGTGGCGGAGACCAGGTCCCAAGCCCCACGCCCTCGATTTTTGGGCCCAGCCTCAATGTGAAGCGAAGTTGCCTTGCCAAAGGTGCCATAGGATTCGGTAATAGCAATGTGATGGATTAGGTTGTCGTCCTTCTCGCGGCGCACGACGTACGATCCAGGACGAAAAAACAGCACAAAAGAAGAAAAGTATCCTGAAACTGATGAAAACGTTCAAATTTGGGCTCTGAAAAAAGCCCCAGCGAAGTGAGTTTTGCTGCCTCTATCGTAGAGCCCTCGGAGAGCTTTCCAACGGTATGCTGTGCGTCGCATAACTCCTTCCGGATCAAAAGTTATGGGCTCCAGAGTGGAGGAGACCAGGTTCCAAGCCCCAAGCCCTCGGTTTGCGGGCCCAGCCTCTACGTGAAGCGAAGTTACCTTGCCCAAGGTGCTGTGGGATTCGGTAATAGAAATGTGATGAATTAGGTTGTCTTGCTTTTCGTGGTGCACGACGTACGATCCGGGACGAAAAAATAGCGCAAAAGAACAAAAGTATCCGAAAACTGATGAAAACGTTCGATTTTGGGCTCTGAAAAAAGGCCCAACAAAGTGGGCTTGGCTGCCCCCATCGTACAGCTCTCGGAGAGCTTTCCAACGGTATGCTGTGCGCCGCGTAACTCCTTGCGGATCAAAAGTTATGGTGTAACGCCCCGATCCCTCACGAGACCGAGACTCCTATTTATCATGCTATTCTCACCCAAATCCAAACCCCGGGCACGAAATTTAGGGGAAAACGGACGGAGTCTCCCCTGTTTATAGGACAAAACTGTTACCTGCAAATAGCCACTCAAGACTTTTGAACTATAACAACAACTTATCTACTAATGTCTCCAAAGCTAAAACACAATCACAAGGCCATCCAAGCCTTGGAGCAACAACATTCTACTTAAGCACACAAGCATGCGAGATAGTTGGTTTAGCCATAAGTAGTTAAATACAATAAAATTCTAAGTTCCATATGAAGATCAACAAACACTCCAAGCATGCAAGAGAAATTAAAGTCTAGAATTCATTATTACAATCCAACAACTTTCTTTAACATTCTAGTCCACAGCTATTAGACATATACACAAGACCCCAAGGTCTCAAAATACAATATTAATAAGAACTCCACGCAAGAAGCACATAAAATCTACCTCAGCACACAAAGTCACGGATTCTGATCTACGTGAATTTCTTCTTCTTCTATCAGCTGAGGATTCACCTCAGCTTCACCTGAAACATATTAAATGAGGAATGAGCAACAATGTTGCCCAGCGAGGGAGGTGATGCAACATGCCAACGTGCAATATGATATGCAAACACAAGAAAACATATATAATCCACATAAACCAACAAGACAATAAGCCAAGCAATTAATCACTTTAAAAAGGATACGGTTCCACTTCCAAGTCTTCGATCACGAGCCACGAACCACGAGCATCACGAACATGCCGGCAAACCCCAAACACCACAATTGGGATACTCCGGATGTATCCCGATCCTACGACCCTTTCTCCTGAGGTAGGTCTATGCCCAGCAGGTGAACCACGCCTCTGGGGTAGTGGAGTATGCCTCAGCGAGAAAGGGAATAGGCACCATGGTAGTCGAGGGAGCACGGCAAGCCCGACGCCGCCCATGTTTCTCGACGCTACCATGTCCGAAAAGGTTGCGCAACCCGATATTCGATCACAATAATTCAAGCAATGGCAATATAATTCAAGAATCACATAAATGATGGACAACAAAGTAGGTTGCCCTCGCACTTAGTTTACAATAAATAAGCCATATAACAATATAAATAAAAGACAAGTGTATATTTAGTCTATTCATATCAAAGTACACATAATTATAAGCAATCATATTGAACTATACAATTCATGAGCAGTAAAAACAAATTAAGATGCACAAAAGAATGTAACTCCCTCACCTTGGATTAGACTAATTATGTAAGAGAATCGCTTAGATTCACTCCAAATCTCCTTGAATTAGCTCAAATGTGCAACCTTAGCCTACTCATATAAATATAACACTTAGCCTTTAACTAGCATAACACAATGCAAGTAAAACATTACTTAGCACATACATGAAGTAAACAGTCCAAGTTAGAAGCAATTTAACTAGAATTTATAATTATGAACAACCTAGAATCAATTACAGTTCAACTGATACGAGATCTTCGTGGTTAACTTATCTAGCATGCTGACAAGTTTACTTCACGAGAATATGCTTTATCATCCATTTTGCAATTAACCTTGCATGTAGGGTTCAAGAGCTTTAAGCACATTCTCCCAAATATCTTTATTAGCCTTCCTAAGTGTGCACCAAATAACATTATACCTTGGCAAAACTCACAATTTAATTATTTAGCAACAACAATGGACTATGCAAATAACAAATTAATGAAAACAGTCTAAGTTTTCTAGCAGAAGCTAACTTTAGCAAATCCGTAACCTAATCTATTGATCTCCAAATCCTCTGATTTTGACATAGAAAGAAAGCTCTTCGAGTGTAGTTAATTTTAGCCTCAAGAAGAACTCAATTCCGATCTAAATTCCACAAGTTAGGACCTTACTCGTGCAACTGCGCAAACTGCCCTGCTTCAGCGAATTTCCAGACACATTTCTGAAATTGCTAAATCGGATGATCAAAACGTTTGAATTAGCCTAAGCCTTAGAAATCAACATTTTCTCTAAACTTCCTAATCTAGCTGTTGTTAAAATTTCGTTAAGTTTCGAGTATGTTTACTATGTCAAAATGGCTCTAGAACTCACGGGCAGTAGGCTGTCCAGATATTTGCTCATTTTGCATACTACACTTTTAGCTACTTTTTGTCATTACTTAGCATTTACACTTCATTGAAGGCTTTAAACAAACATCTAGTCTACAATTTTGTTCATAGATAGCAAATCAACAACTACTTGTGAAACTAACAAAGCATGCACAAATATAGCAATATAATCAAAATAAAATACATATAAGATGATTATCTCACATTCAAAGACTAAAACATGCAAAATGCAAAGGCCTAGGTTGATTCTTCCTTTCTTTAACCAAGCTTTTCTTCTCCTAAGTGCGCATCAAGGTACCAAACCATATTTTAATCATACTACATTCCTAGTTAAGCCAAAAGACACCTAATAAGATTATAAAACCCTGTTTTAGAAACAAAAGTTCGGGAAGGCCCCAAGCGAGTTTTAACTACAACTATACTATCCGAACCCCAATTTCGCGTAACGAAAGCACCAATAGTGCTTCCATACCCCAAGGATACCCAAATCATAGCCTAAATGTGCCCGGATTGTACAACGAGAAAAGTCCTCTTTTAAAAGTTGACTAATTTTGCAATTTAGCTCGGTTTCGGGTGATTCAACTTCACATGGGCCTTTGACTAGTTCCACTAACATCTAAAGCACCTAAAGGAAGCCTCAATTCAATCTATTTAGCAAGTTTTAGCAAAACCCTAATTTTGAGCACTATTCATCATCTTCTTCATTCAATCTCAACATTTAACCATAAAATTTGATAACAAGCTTCAAAGTTAACTCTATAGGTCCTAATAAACACATAATAAGCATTCATAATAAGTTTTATAGCTATAATTGACAAATCAAAAAAATTCAACAAAAATGCAATAACTTCAAACTTCAAGAAAGTGAAACTCCCTCACCTTAGTAAAGCTAGGAAATGAAGGAAAATAGCTTAAACCTCCTTTGACCTTGGCTTAAATGGAAGGAAAATGAAAAGGAAGTCAACCTTAAGCTCCAAAAATGGCTCACGGTTTGCTCACTGGTTGCCAATTCAATTGCTTTCTTTTGTGCTCTTTGTTTTTCTTTGTTTAACAATTAATAGAAGTATAAATACATATCTCCTTTGGCTAAAGTCTAGCTTGGTCCCACGTTTTTCCCTATGTTGCAGCTGATCCAACCTCTTTCATTTTCCTAATGCTTGACTTATGTTATCCTATTATATAAGTATAATATAATAATATGTACATATAACAATTGGTTAAAAGTCCTAATTTAGCTTTACATTTCTTTTTCCTTTCTTTTGTTTTGTTTTGTCTTAACTATTATGTATAAGTATGTAAATGCTAAGTAAATAAATGGTCTACTAATGATTTGGGCTTCTATTAAATATAATTGCCTATAAAACTAAGTAACAACTAATAAGAATACTAAAGGCCTAAAATAATAAACTATCACTATGCACTCAAGGACACTAGTAAATATTTATTTTCCTCATGCTCGGGATATGAAATGTACATTCCGATAATGAACGAATATATTAAATACAGAAATGTTCAGGGGAAAAATATCAAATTTGAAAAATAAAGCAGTTTAAAATTTTACTCGGGCTCAAGTTAAACTTAAAATTTAAAAACATATAATAACAAATAAGATCAAATAAAGGAAAATTAATTCAAATATGCACACAGAATAATCAAATATAATAAATTAAAAGTCTCTTTGGGCTCGAGAAAACTAAGTCAATTAATTATAAACAAGTAATAAATATAAGATAATCATTTTTGGTAATTAGATAAAATTCACATAAATATATTTATTACTACAAATTTTAAGATAGCCCGTTCAGGTTCGGGTCAAATAAATAAATATTTTTACTAAAAATAATAAACCAGTTCCTTCGGGTCCGGGAAACATAAATAAATATAATTATTAACATAACAAACTAGTTCGTTCAGATCCGGGTCCGAACTTCCCATTTGAACAGTAAGATAAATTAATTTAAAGACATGTGAAACAATTTAAATAATTAAAATAATAGAATAAGTGTCCCGGGTAAATCAATTAAATATAATTTAAATAAATACAAATGATGATAATAATAAAAATAATTATTCCCGGGTTCAAGACTTCACATTCAAATAGTGAAATTAAATTATTTTAAATTGTTTGTAAAATAAATTCTAATAAATAAAATAATAAAAGAATTATTTTGGAAAAGCCAATTGAATATAATTTAAGTGAATGCAATAGTTATCGTGACACATTTTTCAAGAATGATGCAATTTAATCAAATAAATTAAATGCAAACTAATAAAATGTCTATATACTAGGTCTGGGTCGTCACATATGGTCTCCGGAGTGACAGAGACCTGATCCCAAGCCCTACGCCCTCGATTTGCGGGCCCAGCCTCTACGTGAAGCGAAGTTTCCTTGCCCAAGGTGCCGTGGGATTCGATAATATAAATCGGATGGATTAGGTTGTCGTCCCTTTTCGCTGCGCACGACGTAAGATCCGGGAGGAAAAAACAGCGCAAAAGAAGAAAAGTATACTAAAACTGATTAAAACGTCCGATTTTGGGCTCTGAAAAAAGGCCCAGCGAAGTGGGCTTGGCTGCCCCCATCGTAGAGCTCTCGGAGAGCTTTCCAATGGTATGCTATGTGCCGCGTAACTCCTTGCGGATCAAAAGTTTTAGGCCCCGGAGCGACGGAGACCTGGTACCAAGCCCTATGCCCTCGATTTGCGGACCCAAGCCTCTACGTGAAGTGAAGTTGTCTTGCCCAAGGTGTCAGGGGGATATGGCAGTAGAAATGTGATGGATTAGGTTGTCGTCTTTCTCGCGGCGTACGACGTACGATCCAGGATAAAAAAACAACGCAAAAGTAGAAAAGTGTCCTAAAACTGACGAAAATGTTCGATTTTGGGCTCTGAAAAAAGGCCCAGGTAAGCTAGCATCGCTGCCCCTATCGTAGAGCTCTCGGAGAGCTTTCCAACGGTATGCTGTGCACCGCGTAACTCCTTGCGGATCAAAAGTTATGGGCTCCGGAGCGATAGAGACCAGGTCCTAAGCCCCACGCCCTCGGTTTCCGAGCCCAGCCCCTACATGAATCGAAGTTGCCTTGCCCAAGGTGCCGTGGGATTCGATAATAGAAATGTGATGGATTAGGTTGTGGTCCTTCCGCGGCTCACAACGTACAATCCGGGATGAAAAAAACAGCGCAAAAGAAGAAAAGTATCCTGAAACTGATGAAAACGTTCGATTTTGGGCTCTGAACAAAGGCCCAGCGAAGTGAGCTTCGCTACCCCCCCATCGTAGAGCTCTTGGAGAGCTTTCCAACGGTATGTTGTGCGCCACGTAACTCCTGGAGGATCAAAAGTTATGGGCTCCGGAGCGGCGGAGACCAGGTCCCAAGCCCCGCGCCCTCGGTTTGCAGGCCCAGCCTCTACGTGAAACGAAGTTGCCTTGCCCAAGGTGCCATGGGATTCGGTAAGAGAAATGTGATGGATTAGGTTGTGGTCCTTCCCGCGTCTCACAACGTACAATCCGGGACGAAAAAATAGCGCAAAAGAAGAAAAGTATCCTGAAACTGATGAAAATGTTCGATTTTGGGCTCTGAACAAAGGCCTAGCGAAGTAAGTTTCCCTACCCCCATCGTAGAGCTCTCGGAGAGCTTTCCAACGGTATGCTGTGCGCCACGTAACTCCTTGCGGATCAAAAGTTATGGGCTCCGGAGCGGCGGAGACCAGGTCCCAAGCCCCGCGCCCTCGGTTTGCGAGCCCAGCCTCTACGTGAAGCGAAGTTGCCTTGACCGAGGTGTCGTGGGATTCGGTAATAGAAATGTGATGGATTAGGTTGTCGTCCTTCCCGTGGCTCACGACGTACGATCTGGGACAGAAAAACTGCACAAAAGAAGAAAATTGGCCCAAAACTGATGAAAACATTCGATTTTGGGCTCTGAAAAAAGGCCCAGCGAAGTGAGTTTCCCTACCCCCATCGTAGAGCTCTCGGAGAGCTTTCCAACGGTATGCTGTGCGCCGCGTAACTCCTTGCGGATCAAAAGTTATGGGCTCCGGAGCGGCGGAGACCAGGTCCCAAACCCCGCGCCCTCGGTTTGCGAGCCCAGCCTCTATGTGAAGCGAAGTTGCCTTGCCCAAGGTGCCGTGGGATTCGGTAATAGAAATGTGATGGATTATGTTGTCGTCCTTCTCGCGGCGCACGACGTACGATCCGGGATGAAAAAATAGCGCAAAAGAAGAAAAGTGTCCTGAAACTGATGAAAACGTTCGATTTTGGGCTCTAAAAAGAGGCCCAGCGAAGCGAGCTTCGCTACCTCCATCGTAGAGCTGTCGGAGAGCTTTCCAACGGTATGCTGTCCACCGCCTAACTCCTTGCGGATCAAAAGTTATAGGCTCCGGTGCAGCGGAGACCAGGTCCCAAGACCCACGCTCTCGGTTTGCGGGCCCAGCCTCTACGTGAAACGAAGTTTCCTTGCCCAAGGTGCTGTGGGATTCGATAATAGAAATGGGATGGATTAGGTTGTAGTCCTTCCCGCGGCTCACGACGTAAGATCCGGGACAGAAAAACTGCACAAAAGAAGAAAATTGGCCCAAAACTGATGAAAACATTCAATTTTGGGCTCTAAAAAAAGGCCCAGCTTAGCTGGCTTGGCTGCCCCCATCGTAGAGCTCTTAGATAGCATTCCAACAGTATGCTGTGCGCTGCGTAACTCCCTGCGGATCAAAAGTTATGGGCTTCGGAGCGATGGAGACCTGGTCCCAAGCCCTACGCCCTCGGTTTGTGGGCCCAACCTCTACGTGAAACGAAGTTGCCTTGTCCAAGGTGTCGTGGGATTCGGTAATAGAAATGTGATGGATTAGGTTGTCGTCCTTCTCGCGGCGCACGACGTACGATCCGGGATGAAAAAACTGCGCAAAAGAAGAAAAGTTTCCTGAAACTGATGAAAGCATTCGATTTTGGGCTCTAAAAAAAGGCCTTCGCTGCACCCATTGTTGAGCTCTCGGAGAGCTTTCCAACGGTATGCTGTGCGCAGCGTACCTCCTTGCGGATCAAAAGTTATGGGCTCCGGTGTGACAAAGACCTGGTCCCAAGCCCTACGCCCTCGGTTTGGGGGCCCAACCTCTACGTGAATTGAAGTTGTCTTCTCCAAGGTGTTGTGGGATTCAGTAATAGAAATGTGATGGATTAGGTTGTCGTCATTCTCATGGTGCACGACGTACGATCCGGGACGAAAAAACAGCGTAGAAGAAGAAAAGTGTCCTAAAATTGATGAAAACGTTCGATTTTGGCCTCTGAAGAAAGGCCCAGCGATGCGAGCTTTGCTACCCCCATCGTGGATCTCTCGGAGAGCTTTCCAACGATATGCTGTGCGCCGCCTAACTCCTTGCAGATCAAAAGTTATGGGCTCCGGAGCGGCAGAGACCAGGTCCCAAGCCCCACGCACTCGGTTTACGAGCCTAGCCTCTACGTGAAGCGAAGTTGCCTTGCCCAAGGTGCCGTGGGATTCGGTAATAGAAATGGGATGGATTAGGTTGTCGTCCTTCTCGAGGCGCACGACGTAAGATACGGGACAAAAAACAGCGCAAAAGAAGAAAAGTATATTGAAATTGATGAAAATGTTCGATTTTGGGCTCTGTAAAAAGGCCCAGGGAATCAGGCTTTGCTGCCCCCATCGTAGAGCTCTCGGAGTGCTTTCCATGGTATGCTGTGCGCCGCCTAACTCCTTGCGGATCAAAAGTTATGGGTTCCGGAGCGGCAGAGACTAGGTCCCAAGCCCCACACACTCGGTTTGCGGGCCTAGCCTTTACGTGAAACGAAGTTGCCTTGCCCAAGGTGCCATGGGATTCGGTAATAGAAATGTGAAGGATTAGGATGTCATCCTTTTCGCGGCGCACGACGTACGATCCGGGATGAAAAAACAGCGCAAAAGAAGAAAAGTTTCCTAAAACTAATGAAAACGTTCGATTTTGGGCTCTGAAAAAAGTCCCAGCCAAGCGGGCTTTGCTGCCCCCATCGTAGAGCTCTCGGAGAGCTTTCCAACGGTATGCTTCACGCCGCGTAACTCCTTGAGGATCAAAAGTTATGGGCTCCGGAGCGACGGAGACGAGGTCCCAAGCCCTACGCCCACGGTTTGCGGGCCCAACCTCTAAGTGAAGTGAAGTTGTCTTCTCCAAGGTGTCGTGGGATTCGGTAATAAAAATGTGATGGATTAGGATGTCGTCATTCTCGCAGCCCACGACGTACGATCCGGGACGAAAAAATAGCGCAAAAGAAGAAAAGTATACTGAAACTGATGAAAACGTTCGATTTTGGGCTCTGTAAAAAGGCCCAGCGAAACGGGCTTTGTTGCCCCCATCGTAGAGCTCTCGGAGTGCTTTCCACGGTATGCTGTGCGCCGCGTAACTCCTTGCGGACCAAAAGTTATGGGCTCCAGAGCGGTGGAGACTAGGTCCCAAGCCCCACACACTCGGTTTGCGGTCCTAGCCTCTACGTGAAGCGAAGTTGCCTTGCCCAAGGTGCCGTGGGATTCGGTAATAGAAATGTGATGGATTAGGTTGTCGTCCTTCTTGCGGCGCACGACGTACGATACGGGACGAAAAAACATCGTAAAAGAAGAAAAGTGTCCCAAAACTGATGAAAACGTTCGATTTTGGGCTCTGACAAAAGCCCAGCGAAGCAAGATTGGCTGCCTCCATCGTAGAGCTCTTGGAGAGATTTCCAACGGTATGCTGTGCACCGCGTAACTCCTTGCGGATCAAAAGTTATGGGCTTCGGAGCGACGGAGACCTGGTCCCAAGCCCTACGCCCACGGTTTGCGGGCCCAACCTCTACGTGAAGTGAAGATGTCTTCTCCAAGGTGTCATGGGATTCGGTAATAAAAATGTGATGGATTAGGATGTCGTCATTCTTGCAGCGCACGACGTACGATCTGGGATGAAAAAACAGCGCAAAAGAAGAAAAGTATACTGAAACTGATGAAAACGTTCGATTTTGGGCTCTGTATAGAGGCCCAGCGAAACGGGCTTTGCTGCCCCCATCGTAGAGCTCTCGGAGTGCTTTCCACGGTATGCTGTGCGCCGCGTAACTCCTTGTGGATCAAAAGTTATAGGCTCCAGAGCGGTGGAGACCAGGTCCCAAGGCCCACACACTCGGTTTGCGGGCCTAGCCTCTACGTGAAGCGAAGTTGCCTTGCCCAAGGTGCCGTGGGATTCGGTAATAGAAATTTGATGGATTAGGTTGTCGTCCTTCTCGCGGCGCAAGACGTACGATACGGGACGAAAAAACATCGCAAAAGAAGAAAAGTGTCCCAAAACTGATGAAAACGTTCGATTTTGGGCTCTGAAAGAAGCCCAGCGAAGCAATCTTGGCTGCCTCCATCGTAGAGCTCTTGGAGAGCTTTCCAACAGTATGCTGTGCGCCGCGTAACTCCTTGCGAATCAAAAGTTATGGGCTTCAGAGCGACAGAGACCTGGTCCCAAGCCCTACGCCCACGGTTTGCGGGCCCAACCTCTACGTGAAGTGAAGTTGTCTTCTCCAAGGTGTCATGGGATTCGGTAATAAAAATGTGATGGATTAGGATGTCGTCATTCTCGCAGCGCACGACGTACGATCCGGGACGAAAAAACAGCGCAAAAGAAGAAAAGTATACTGAAACTGATGAAAACGTTCGATTTTGGGCTCTGTATAAAGGCCCAGCGAAACGGGCTTTGCTGCCCCCATCGTAGAGCTTTCGGAGTGCTTTCCACGGTATGCTGTGCGCCGCGTAACTCCTTGCGGATCAAAAGTTATGGGCTTCAGAGCGGTGGAGACCAGGTCCCAAGGCCCACACACTCAGTTTACGGGCCTAGCCTCTACGTGAAGCGAACTTGCCTTGCCCAAGGTGCCGTGGGATTCGGTAATAGAAATTTGATGGATTAGGTTGTCGTCCTTCTCGCGGCGCACGACGTACGATACGGGACGAAAAAACATCGCAAAAGAAGAAAATTGTCCCAAAACTGATGAAAACGTTCGATTTTGGGCTCTGAAAGAAGCCCAGCGAAGCAATCTTGGCTGCCTCCATCGTAGAGCTCTTGGAGAGCTTTCCAACAGTATGTTGTGCGCCGCGTAACTCCTTGCGAATCAAAAGTTATGGGCTTCAGAGCGACAGAGACCTGGTCCCAAGCCCTACGCCCACGGTTTGTGGGCCCAACCTCTACGTGAAGTGAAGTTGTCTTATCCAAGGTGTCATGGGATTCGGTAATAAAAATGTGATGGATTAGGATGTCGTCATTCTCGCAGCGCACGACATACGATCCGGGACGAAAAAACAGCGCAAAAGAAGAAAAGTATACTGAAACTGATGAAAACGTTCAATTTTGGGCTATGTAAAAAGGCCCAGCGAAACGGGCTTTGCTGCCCCCGTCGTAGAGCTCTCGGAGTGCTTTCCACGGTATGCTGTGCACTGCGTAACTCCTTGCAGATCAAAAGTTATGGGCTCCAGAGCGGTGGAGACCAGGTCCCAAGCCCCACGCACTCGGTTTGCGTGCCTAGCCTCTACGTGAAGCGAAGTTGCCTTGCCCAAGGTGCCGTGGGATTCGGTAATAGAAATGTGATGGATTAGGTTGACGTCCTTTTGCGGCGCACGACGTACGATCCGGGATGAAAAAATAGCGCAAAAGAAGAAAAGTTTCCTAAAACTGATGAAAACGTTCGATTTTGAGCTCTGTAAAAAGGCTCAGCAAAGCGGGCTTGGCTGCCCCCATCGTAGAGCTCTTGGATAGCTTTCCACGGTAGGCTGTGCGCCATGTAACTCCTTGCGGATACAAAGTTGTGGGCTCCGGAGCGACGGAGACCTGGTCCCAAGCACTACGCCCTCAGTTTGCGGGCCCAACCTCTACGTGAAGTGAATTTGTCTTGCCGAAGGTGTTGTGGAATTCGGTAAAAGAAATGTGATGGATTAGGTTGTCGTCCATCTCGCGGCGCACGATGTACAATCCAGGATGAAAAAACAGCGCAAAAGAAGAAATGTGTACCAAAATTGATGAAAACGTTCAATTGTGGCCTCTGAAAAATGGCCCGGTGAAACGAGCTTCGCTGCCTCCATCGTAGAGCTCTCGGAGAGCTTTCCAACGGTATGCTGTGCGCCGCGTAACTCCTTGCGGATGAAAAGTTATGGGCTTTGGAGCGGCGGAGACCAGGTCCCAAGCCCCACGCCATCGGTTTGCAGGCCCAGCCTCTACGTGAAATGAATTTGCCTTGCCCAAGGTGCTGTGGGATTCGGTAATAGAAACGGGATGGATTAGGTCGTCGTCCTTCCCGCGGCTCACGACGTACGATCCGGGACGAAAAAACAGCACAAAAGAAGAAAAGTGTCCCGAAACTGATGAAAACGTTCGATTTTGGGATCTGAAAAAAGGCTCAGCAAAGCGGGCTTGGCTGCCCCCATCGTAGAGCTCTTGGATAGCTTTCCAACGGTATGCTGTGCACCGCATAACTCCTTGCAGATCAAAAGTTATGGGCTCCGGAGCGACGGAGACCTGGTCCCAAGCGCTACGCCCTTGGTTTGCGGGCCCAGCCTCTACGTGAAGCGAAGTTGCCTTGCCCAAGTTGCTATGGGATTCGGTAATAGAAATGAGATGGATTAGGTTGTGGTCCTTCTCGCGACGCACGACGTACGATCCGGGATGAAAAAATAGCACAGAAGAAGAAAAGTGTCCCAAAATTGATGAAAACGTTCGATTTTGGGTGCTAAAAAAAGGCCCAGTGAAGCAGGCTTGGCTGCCCCCGTCGTAGAGCTCTTGGAGAGCTTTCCAACGGTATGTTGTGCGCCGCGTAACTCCTTGCGGATCAAAAGTTATGGGCTCTAGAGCGACGGAGACCTGGTCCCAAGCCCTACGCCCTCAGTTTGTGGGCCCAACCTCTACGTGAAGCGAAGTTGTCTTGTCCAAGGTGTCGTGGGATTCGGTAATAGAAATTTGATGGATTAGGTTGTTGTCCTTCTCGCAGCGCATGACGTACGATCCGGAACGAAAAAACAGCGCAAAAGAAGAAAAGTGTCCTAAAACTGATGAAAACATTCAATTTTGGGATCTGAAAAAAGGCCCAGCGAAGTGGGCTTTGCTGCCCCTATCGTAAAGCTGTCGGAGAACTTTCGAACGGTATGCTGTGCGCCGCGTAACTCCTTGCGGATCAAAAGTTATGGGTTCCGGAGCGACATAGACCTGGTCCCAAGCCCTACGTCCTCGGTTTGCGGGCCCAGCCTCTACGAGAAGCGAAGTTGCCTTGCCAAAGGTGCCATGGGATTCGTTAATAGAAATGGGATGGATTAGGTTGTCGTCCTTCCCGCGGCTCACGAAGTACGATCTGGGATGAAAAAATAGCGCAAAAGAAGAAAAGTGTCCCAAAACTGATGAAAACGTTCAATTTTGGGCTCTAAACAAGGGCCCAGCTAAGCACCCACCGTAGAGCTCTCGGAGAGCTTTCCAACAGTATGTTGTGCGCCGCGTAACTCCTTTCGGATCAAAAGTTATGGGCTCCAGAGCGACGGAGACCTGGTCCCAAGGCCTACGCTCTCGGTTTGCGGGCCCAACCTCTACGTGAAGTGAAGTTATCTTCTCCAAGGTATCGTGGGATTCGGTAATGGAAATATGATGGATTAGGTTGTCGTCATTCTCGCGGCACACGACGTACGATCCGGGACGAAAGAACAGCGCAAAAGAAGAAAAGTATCCTGAAACTGATGAAAACGTTCGATTTTGGCCTCTAAAAAAAGGACCCGCAAAGCGAGCTTCGCTACCCCCTTCGTAGAGCTCTCGGAGAGCTTTCCAACGGTATGCTGTGCGTCGTCTAACTCCTTGCGGATCAAAAGTTATGGGCTCCGGAGCGGCTTGGGACCAGGTCCCAAGCCCCACGCACTCGGTTTACGGGCCTAGCCTCTACGTGAAGCGAAGTTGCCTTGCCCAAGGTGCCGTGGGATTCGGTAATAGAAATGTGATGGATTAGGTTGACGTCCTTTTCGCGGCGCATGACGTACGATCCGGGATGAAAAAATAGCGCAAAAGAAGAAAAGTTTCCTAAAACTGATGAAAACGTTTGATTTTGAGCTCTGTAAAAAGGCTCAGCAAAGCGGGCTTGGCTACCCCCATCGTAGAGCTCTTGGATAGCTTTCCACGGTATGCTGTGCGCCACGTAACTCCTTGCGGATACAAAGTTGTGGGCTCCGGAGCGACGGAGACCTGGTCCCAAGCCCTACGCCCTCGGTTTGCGGGCCTAACCTCTACGTGAAGTGAATTTGTCTTGCCGAAGGTGTTTTGGAATTCGGTAAAAGAAATGTGATGGATTAGGTTGTCGTCCGTCTAGCGGCGCACGACGTACGATCCAGGATGAAAAAACAGCGCAAAAGAAGAAAAGTGTCCTGAAATTGATGAAAAAGTTCAATTTTGGGCTCTGAAAAATGGCCCGGTGAAATGAGCTTCGCTGCCTCCATCGTAGAGCTCTCAGAGAGCTTTCCAACGGTATGCTGTGCGCCTCGTAACTCCTTGCGGATGAAAATTTATGGGCTATGGAGCGGCGGAGACCAGGACCCAAGCCCCACGCCATCGGTTTGCTGGCCCAGCCTCTACGTGAAATAAATTTTCCTTGCCCAAGATGCTGTGGGATTCGGTAATAGAAACGGGATGGATTAGGTCGTCGTCCTTCCCGCGGCTCACGACGTACGATCCGGGACGGAAAAACAGCACAAAAGAAGAAAAGTGTCCTGAAACTGATGAAAACGTTTGATTTTGGGATCTGAAAAAAGGCTCAGCAAAGTGGGCTTGGCTGCCCCCATCGTAGAGCTCTTGGATAGCTTTCCAACGGTATGCTGTGCGCTGCGTAACTCCTTGCAGATCAAAAGTTATGGGCTCCGGAGCGACGGAGACCTGGTTCCAAGCACTATGCCCTCAGTTTGCGGGACCAGCCTCTACGTGAAGCGAAGTTGCCTTGCCTAAGTTGCTATGGGATTCGGTAATAGAAATGAGATGGATTAGGTTGTCGTCCTTCTCACGGCGCACGACGTACGATCCGGGACGAAAAAATAGCGCAGAAGAAGAAAAGTGTCCCAAAACTGATGAAAATGTTCGATTTTGGGTGCTAAAAAAAGGCCCAGTGAAGCAGTCTTGGCTGCCCCCGTCGTAGAGCTCTTGAAGAGCTTTCCAACGGTATGTTGTGCGCCGCGTAACTCCTTGCGGATCAAAAGTTATGGGCTATAGAGCGACGGAGACCTGGTCCCAAGCCCTACGCCCTCGGTTTGCGGGCCCAACCTCTACGTGAAGCGAAGTTGTCCTGTCCAAGGTGTCATGGGATTCGGTAATAGAAATTTGATGGATTAGGTTGTTGTCCTTCTCGCGGCGCATGACGTACGATCCGGAACAAAAAAATAGTGCAAAAGAAGAAAAGTGTCCTAAAACTAATGAAAACATTCAATTTTGGGCTCTGAAAAAAGGCCCAGCGAAGTGGGCTTTGCTGTCCCCATTGTAGAGCTGTCGGAGAACTTTCAAACTGTATGTTGTGCGCCGCGTAACTCCTTGCGGATCAAAAGTTATGGGCTCCGGCGCGACAGAGACCTGGTCCCAAGCCCTACGTCCTCGGTTTGCGGGCCCAGCCTCTACGAGAAGCGAAGTTGCCTTGCCAAAGGTGCCATGGGATTCGTTAATAGAAATGGGATGGATTAGGTTGTCGTCCTTCCTGCGGCTCACGAAGTACGATCTGGGATGAAAAAATAGCGCAAAAGAAGAAAAGTGTCCCAAAACTGATGAAAACATTCGATTTTGGGCTCTAAACAGGGGCCCAGCTAAGCACCCACCGTAGAGCTCTCGGAGAGCATTCCAACGGTATGCTGTACGCCGCGTAACTCCTTGCGGATCAAAAGTTATGGGCTCCAGAGCGACGGAGACCTGGTCCCAAGGCCTACGCCCTCGGTTTGCGGGCCCAACCTCTACGTGAAGTGAAGTTATCTTCTCCAAGGTATAGTGGGATTCGGAAATAGAAATGTGATGGATTAGGTTGTCGTCATTATCACGGCACACGACGTACGATCCGGGACGAAAGAACAGCGCAAAAGAAGAAAAGTATCCTGAAACTGATAAAAACGTTTGATTTTGGCCTCTGACAAAAGGACCTGCAAAGCGAGCTTCGCTGCCCCCCTCGTAGAGCTCTCGGAGAGCTTTCCAACGGTATGCTGTGCGCCGCCTAACTCCTTGCGGATCAAAAGTTATGGGCTCCGGAGCGGCTTGGGACCAGGTCCCAAGCCCCACGCACTCGGTTTGCGGGCCTAGCCTCTACGTGAAGCGAAGTTTCCTTGTCCAAGGTGCCATGGGATTCGGTAATAGAAATGCGATGGATTAGGTTGACGTCCTTTTTGCGGAGCACGACGTACGATCCGTGACGAAAAAATAGCACAAAAGAAGAAAAGTATCCTAAAACTAATGAAACGTTCAATTTTGGGCTCTGTAAAAAGGCCCAGCAAAATGGGCTTTTCTACCCCCATCGTAGAGCTCACGGAGAGCTTTCCAACGGTATGTTGTGCGCTGCGTAACTCCTTGTGGATCAAAAGTTATGGGCTCCAGAGTGACGGAGACCTGGTCCAATGCCCTACGCCCTCGGTTTGCGGGCCCAACTTATATGTGAAGCGAAGTTGTCTTGTCCAAGGTATCGTGGGATTCGGTAATAGAAATGGGATGGAATAGGTTGTCGTCCTTCTCCCGGCGCACGACGTACGATTCAGGATGAAAAAATAGCGCAAAATAAGAAAAGTGTCCTGAAACTGATGAAAACGTTCGATTTTGGGCTCTGAAAAAAGGCAAAGCGAAGCAAGCTTCGCTACACCGATCGTAGTGCTCTCGGAGAGCTTTCCAACGGTATGTTGTGCGTCGCGTAACTCCTTGCGGATCAAAAGTTATGGGCACCGGAGAAACGGACACCTGGTCCCAAGCCATACGCCCTCGGTTTGCGGGCCCAGCCTCTACGTGAAGCGAAGTTGCCTTGGCCAAGGTGCCATGGGATTCGGTAATAGAAATGGGATGGATTAGGTTGTCGTCCTTCTCGCGGCGCACGACGTACGATCCGGGACGAAAAAAACAGCGCAAAAGAAGAAAAAGAGTCCTGAAATTGATGAAAACGTTCGATTTTGGGCTCTGAAAAAAGGCCCAGCGAAGCATGCTTGCTGCCCCCATCGTAGAGCTCTCGGAGAGCTTTCCAACGGTATATTGTGCGCCGCGTAACTCCTTGCGGATCAAAAGTTATGGGCTCCGGAGCGACGGAGACCTAGTCCTAAGCCCTACGCCCTCAGTTTGCGGGCCCAGCCTCTATGTGAAGCGAAGTTGTCTTGCTCAAGGTGTCGTGGGATGCGGTAATATAAATGGGATAGATTCGGTTGTCGTCGTTCTCGCGGCGCACGACGTACGATCCGGCACGAAAAAATAGCGCAAAAGAAGAAAAGTCTCCTGAAACTGATGAAAACGTTCGATTTTGGGCTCTTAAAAAAGGCCGAGCAAAGCGAGCTTCGCTGCCCCCATCGTAGAGCTCTCGGAAAGCTTTCCAACGGTATGCTGTGCGCCGCGTAACCCCTTACGGATAAAAAGTTATGGGCTTCGGAGTGACGGAGACTTGGTCCCAAGCCCAACGCCCTCGGTATGCCGGCCCAGCCTCTACGTGAAGCGAAGTTTCCTTGCTCAAGGTGTCGTGGGATGCGGTAATATAAATGCGATGGATTCGGTTGTCGTCATTCTTGCGGCGCACGACGTACGATCCGGCACGAAAAAATAGCGCAAAAGAAGAAAAGTCTCCTGAAACTGATGAAAACGTTCAATTTTGGGCTCTGAAAAAAGGCCCAACGAAGCGAGCTTCACTGCCCCCATCGTAGAGCTCTTAGAGAGCTTTTGAACGGTATGCTGTGTGCCGCGTAACTCCTTGCGGATCAAAAGTTATGGGCTCTGGAGCGACGGAGACCTGGTCCCAAGCCCTACGCCCTCGGTTTTCGGGCCCAACCTCTACGTGAAGCGAAGTTGTCTTGCCAAGGTGTCGTGGGATTTGGTAATAGAAATGTGATGGATTAGGTTGTCGTCCTTCTCGCGGCGCACGACTTACGATCCGGGATGAAAAAACAACACAAAAGAAGAAAAGTGTCCTAAAACTGATGAAAACGTTCAATTTTGGGCCCTGAAAAAAGGCCCAGCGAAACGAGTTCGCTGCCCCCATCGTAGAGCTCTCAGAGAGCTTTCCAACGGTATGCTTTGCGCCGTGTAACTCCTTGTGGATCAAAAGTTATGGGCTCCGGAGCGGCGGAGGCAAGTTCCCAAGCCCCACACCCTCGGTTTGTAGGCCCAGCCTCTACATGAAGCGAAGTTGCCTTGCCTAAGGTGCCGTGGGATTCGGTAATAGAAATAGGATGGATTAGGTTGTCATCCTTCCCGCGGCTCAGGACGTACGATCCGGGATGAAAAAACAGCGCAAAAGAAGAAAAGTATCCTAAAACTGATGAAAACGTTCGATTTTGGGCTCTGAAAAAAGGCCCAGCAAAGCGGGCGTGCTTTCCCCATCGTAGAGGTCTCGAAGAGCTTTCCAATGGTATGCTATGTGCCACGTAACTCCTTGCGGATCAAAAGTTATGGGCTACAGAGCAACGGAGACCTGGTCCCAAGCGCTACGCCCTCGGTTTGCAGGCCCAGCCTCTACGTGAAGCGAAGTTGCCTTGCCCAAGGTGCTGTGGGATTCGGTAATAGAAATAGGATGGATTAGGCTGTCGTCCTTTTCGCGACGCACGATGTACGATACGGGACGAAAAAATAGCGCAAAAGAAGGAAAGTATCCTAAAACTGATGAAGACGTTCGATTTTGGGATCTAAAAAAAGGCCCTGCGAAGCGGGCTTGGTTGCCCCCATCGTAGAGCTCTCGGAGAGCTTTCCAATGGTATGCTGTGCGCCACGTAACTCCTTGCGGATCAAAAGTTATGGGCTGTAGAGAGACAGAGACCTGGTCCCCAAGCCCTACGCCTTAGGTTTGCGGTCCCAGCCTCTATGTGAAGCGAAGTTGCCTTGCCCAAGGTGCCGTTCGATTCGGTAATAGAAATAGGATGGATTCGGTTGTCGTCCTTTTCGCAGCGCACGACGTACGATCCTGGAGACCAAAAAACAGTGCAAAAGAAGAAAAGTATCCTAAAATTGATGAAAACATTCAATTTTGGGCTCTGAAAAAAGGCCCAGCGAAGTGGGCTTTGCTGCCCCCATCGTAAAGCTGTCGGAGAACTTTCGAACGGTATGCTGTGCGCCGCGTAACTCCATGCGGATCAAAAGTTATGGGCTCCGGAGCGACAGAGACCCGGTCCCAAGCCCTACGTCCTCGGTTTGCGGGCCCAGCCTCTACGAGAAGCGAAGTTGCCTTGCCAAAGGTGCCGTGGGATTCGTTAATAGAAATGGGATGGATTAGGTTGTCGTCTTTCCCGCGACTCACGACGTACGATCTGGGATGAAAAAATAGCGCAAAAGAAGAAAAGTGTCCCAAAACCGATGAAAACGTTCGATTTTGGGCTCTAAAAAAAGGCCCAGCGAAGCGAGCTTGGCTGCCCCCATCGTAGAGCTCTCGGAGAGCTTTCCAACGGTATGTTGTGCCCTGCGTAACTCCTTGCAGATCAAAAGTTATGGGCTCCGGAGCGACGGAGACCAGGTCCTAAGCCCTACGCCCTCGATTTGCGGCCCCAGCCTCTACGTGAAGCTAAGTTACCTTGCCCAAGGTGCCGTGGGATTCGGTAATAGAAATGTGAAGGATTTGGTGGTCGTCCGTTTCGCTGCGCACGACGTACGATCCCGGACGAAAAAACAGCGCAAAAGACGAAAAGTATCCTAAAACTTATGAAAACATTCGATTTTGGGCTCTGAAAAAAGGCCTAGCGAAGCGGGCTTGCTGCCCCCATCGTAGAGCTCTCGGAGAGCTTTCCAACGGTATGTTGTGCGCCGCGTAAGTACTTGCGAATCAAAAGTTATGGGCTTCGGAGCGATAGAGACCTGGTCCCCAAACCCTACGCCCTCGGTTTGCGGGCCCAGCCTCTACGTGAAGCGAAGTTCTCTTGCCCAAGGTGCATGGGATTCGGCAATAGAAATGGGATGGATTAGTTTGTCGTCCTTCTCGCGGCGCACGACGTACGATCCAGGATGAAAAAATAGCGCAAAAGTAGAAAAGTGTCATGAAACTAATGAAAATGTTCGATTTTGGGCTTTGAAAAAAGACCCAGCAAAGCAGGCTTCGCTGCCCCCATCGTAGAGCTCTCGGAGAGTTTTCCAACGGTATGCTGTGCGACGCGTAACTCTTTCGGATCAAAAGTTATGCGCTCCGGAACAGCGGAGACCAGGTCCCAAGCCCCACGCCCTCGGTTTGCGGGCCCAGCCTCTACGTGAAGCGAAGTTTCCTTGCCCAAGGTGCCGTGGGATTTGGTAATAGAAATGTGATGGATTAGGTTGTCGTCCTTTTCGCGGCGCACGACATACGATCCGGAAGAAAAAATAGCGCAAAAGAAGAAAAGTATCCTAAAATAGATGAAAACGTTCGATTTTGGGCTCTGAAAAAAGGCCTAGCGAAGCGGGCTTGGCTGCCCCCATCATAGAGCTCTCGGAGAGTTCTCCAACGGTATGCTGTGCGTCGCTTAAGTCCTTGCGGATCAAAAGTTATGGGCAACGGTGAGACGGAGACCTGGTCCCAAGCCCTACGCCCTCAGTTTGTGGGCCCAACCTCTACGTGAAGCGAAGTTGCCTTGCCCAAGGTGCCGTGGGATTCGATAATAGAAATGAGATGGATTAGGTTGTCGTCCTTTTTGCAGCGCACGATGTACTATACGGGATGAAAAAATATCGCAAAACAAGAAAAGTATTCTAAAACTGACGAAAACGTTCGATTTTGGGCTCTGAAAAAAGGCCCAGCGAAGCGGGCTTGGCTACCCCCATCGTAGAGCTCTCAGAGAGCTTTCCAACGGTATGCTGTGCGCCGCGTAACTCCTTGCGGATCAAAAGTTATAGGCTCCAGAGCAACGGAGACCTGGTCGCAAGCCCTACGCCCTCGGTTTGCGGGCCCAGCCTCTACGTGAAGCGAAGTTGCCTTGCCCAAGGTGCCGTGGGATTCGTTAATAGAAATGGGATGGATTAGGTTGTCGTCCTTCCTGCGGCTCACGACGTATGATCCGGGACTGAAAAACAGCACAAAAGAAGAAAAGTGTCCCAAAACTGATGAAAACGTTCGATTTTGGGCTCTGAAATAGGCCCAGCGCAACGATCTTCGCTGCCCCCATCGTAGAGCTCTTGGAGAGCTTTCCAACGGTATGCTGTGCGTCGCGTAATTCCTTGCAGATCAAAAGTTATGGGCTCCGGAGCGACAGAGACCTGGTCCCAGGCCCTACGCCCTCAGTTTGCGGGCACAGCCTCTACGTGAAGCGAAGTTGCCTTGCCTAAGGTGCCGTGGGATTCGGTAATAGAAATGGGATGGATTAGGTTGTCGTCCTTCCCGCGGCTTATGATGTACGATTCGGGATAGAAAAACAGCACAAAAGAAGAAAAGTGTCTCAAAACTAATAAAAACATTCGATTTTGGGCTCTGAAAAAAGGCCCAGTGAAGCGAGCTTCACTACCCCCATCGTAGAGCTCTTGGAGAGCTTTCCAATGGTATGCTGTGCGCCGCGTAATTCCTTGCAGATCAAAAGTTATGGGCTCCGGAGCGACGTAGACTTGGTCCCAAGCCCTACGCCCTTGTTTTGCGGGCCCAACCTCAACGTGAAGCAAAGTTGTCTTGCCCAAGGTGTCATGTGATTCGGTAATAGAAATGTGATGGATTAGGTTGTGGTCCTTCTCGAGGTGCACGACGTACGATCCGGGATGAAAAAACAGTACAAAAGAAGAAAAGTGTCCTGAAACTGATGAAAACGTTCAATTTTAGGCTCTGAAAAAAGGCCCAGTGAAGCGAGCTTCGCTGCCCCCCATCGTAGAGCTCTCATAGAGCTTTCCAATGGTATGCTGTGTCCCGCGTAACTCCTTGTGGATCAAAAGTTAGGGGCTCCAGAGCGGCGGAGACCAGGTCCCAAGCCTATGCCCTCGGTTTGCGGGCCCAGCCTCTACGTGAAGATAAGTTGCCTTGCCCAAGGTGCCGTGGGATTCGGTAATAGAAATGTGAATGATTAGGTTGTCGTCCTTTTCGCTGCGCACGATGTACGATCCAGGATGAAAAAACAGCACAAAAGAAGAAAAGTATCCTAAAACTGATGAAAACGTTCAATTTTAGGCTCTGAAAAAAGGCCCAGCTGTGAGGCCCAACCCCGAATAACGTGCGTTACCTCGATTTACGTGCCTTAGACTTAGAACTGTACGACTGACCTTGGATTACGTGCCCTATCTTGGTTTTCGTGCATGCCTCGTTATACGTGCCTTAACCTAGAATTGTGTGCCCTAATCCTCGATATACGTGCGATACCTAGATAAACATACCATGACCTTAATTTACATGCGAGACCTCGATTTGCGTGTGTCTCTTCGTTTCGTGTGCATTAACCTTGAACTGCGTGCTTTAACCTAGGTTTAAGAGTCGTGTCTTGAATTACGTGCCTTGTATTGGTTTACGTACATTTATCTAGGGATTGCGTGCATTTGCATTGAAATCTGTGCATTAGTCTTGAAGTATGTGCATTAGTCTTGAAGTTCGTGTCTTACCTCGTAGTTCGTGTCTACCTCGTAATTTGTGCCCTAGACCTAGGAATCCGTGCCACCACGTTGATCAAGAAAGAATCCTACACAAAGCACAAGACAATAAAATAATTCTACACAATCCACTAACTATTATTATAATCCTAATTCAAATCTCTACAAAATCCACTAACACCTAAATATTATATTTTAAACTCACTACAAGACAAAATCTCACAAACCCCTAAACATACCCTATATTCTATTCTACCTAAAATCCCTAAATACCCAACATTCTCTTACACACATGTTAAAACAATTCAAAAGATGACACAAAATCAGATTTTTGCATGCATGTTTAATTCAAAATAATTCTAGACAAGTCATGACACAAAAACACTTATCAATGCATAAAAAATTGCCCAAAACCACCTCAATTTCCTCTCATTTTCGACCAAACCACTCATGGCCCATGCTAACATTTCAAATTCTACCTTGAAGACACAAAAATTCAGATTTGGAAGCCCAAGGCTGACCACATGCTCAAAAAATTGCAAAAGCCTCATTTTTCTCTCATTTCTCTCACTTTCCTCACATTTTCTCTCTCTCCCTCTCACTCTCTCTCCATTTCGGTTTTGGATGAGTTCTCTCCACCTCTTAGCTCATCTTCATCATCCTATGGTGCATCAAGACAAACCACAAGCAAAGAAACTCACCCAAGCAAGCTAGGATGCAAGAAACACACATGCAAGCATTTTGAGTCACCATTTTCGGCCTTGGTGAGTTTTTAAGCTTCCATTTCTTTTATTCTTGTTCTAACCTCATGCATGTGCTAAGAGATTGATCACTAAGCTAGGAAAAATAGAGAAAAGCTAGTTGGAATCTCGGCTAAGCAAGAAGAAGAAGAGATTTGAGCTTCAACAAGGTTTTGAGCATTTTTTGGGTTGATTGCAAAGGTGAGGGTTAAAACTTTTTGAAAACTCTTCAAAATTTCACATGCATGCTCATAAATGTGTGTATTTGCTTCTGTACTTGAGCTATATGGTCGTTCATAAGCTTAAACAACCATGCATGGCAAGATCTTGGCTTGAAAATGATGCTAGGTGAAGTCGAAATGGATGACAGCTCTCTGACCAGTCTGTTCGAGGTAAGTTTAGCTAAGAAAATGATGTTTAAAATACTTGAAAATTGGTAGGTGACTAGTTTGGACAGTTTTGGACATTTTTCCCAGAAATAGGCCGAAGCTAATTTTGACTCTAAGGTCCTC
>NW_026291596.1:0-33846 GCF_023091745.1 Budorcas taxicolor
ACAGTACAAAAGCAGAAAAGTGTCCAAAAACTGATGAAAACGTTCGATTTCGGGCTCCGAAAAAAAGGCCCAGCGAAGCGGCCCTAGATGCCCCGTCGTAGAGCTCTCGGAGAGCTTTCCAACGGTATGCTGTGGGCCGCGTAACTCCTTACGGATCAAAAGTTATGGGCTTCGGAGCGACGGAGACCTGGTCCCAAGCCCCACGACCTCGGTTTGCGGGCCCAGCCTCTACGTTAAGCGAAGTTGTCTCGCCCAAGGTGCCGCGGGATTCGGTAACAGAAATGTGATGGATTAGGTTGCCGGCCTTCCCGCAGCGCACGACGTACGATCCGGGACGGAAAAACAGTACAAAAGCATAAAAGCGTGCGGAAACTTATGAAAACGTTCGATTTCGGGCTCCGAAAAAAGGCCCAGCAAAGCGGGCTTAGCTGCCCCGTCGTAGAGCTCTCGGAGAGCTTTCCAACGGTATGCTGTGGGCCGCGTAACTCCTTACGGATCAAAAGTTATGGGCTTCGGAGCGACGGAGACCTGGTCCCAAGCCCCACGACCTCGGTTTGCGGGCCAGCCTCTGCGTGAAGCGAAGTTGTCTCGCCCAAGGTACCGCGGGATTCGGTAACAGAAATGTGATGGATTAGGTTGCCGGCCTTCCCGCAGCGCACGACGTACGATCCGGGACGGAAAAACAGTACAAAAGCAGAAAAGCGTCCGAAAACTGATGAAAACGTTCGATTTCGGGCTCCGAAAAAAGGCCCAGCAAAGGGGGCTTAGCTGCCCCGTCGTAGAGCTCTCGGAGAGCTTTCCAACGGTATGCTGTGGGCCCGCGTAACTCCTTACGGATCAAAAGTTATGGGCTTCGGAGCGACGGAGACCTGGTCCCAAGCCCCACGACCTCGGTTTGCGGGCCCAGCCTCTACGTTAAGCGAAGTTGTCTCGCCCAAGGTGCCGCGGGATTCGGTAACAGAAATGTGATGGATTAGGTTGCCGGCCTTCCGCAGCGCACGACGTACGATCCGGGACGGAAAAAACAGTACAAAAGCAGAAAAGCGTCCGGAAACTGATGAAAACGTTCGATTTCGGGCTCCGAAAAAAGGCCCAGCGAAGCGGCCCTAGATGCCCCGTCGTAGAGCTCTCGGAGAGCTTTTCCAACGGTATGCTGTGGGCCGCGTAACTCCTTACGGATCAAAAGTTATGGGCTTCGGAGCGACGGAGACCTGGTCCCAAGCCCCACGACCTCAGTTTGCGGGCCCAGCCTCTACGTTAAGCGAAGTTGTCTCGCCCAAGGTGCCGCGGGATTCGGTAACAGAAATGTGATGGATTAGGTTGCCGGCCTTCCCGCAGCGCACGACGTACGATCCGGGACGGAAAAACAGTACAAAAGCATAAAAGCGTCCGGAAACTTATGAAAACGTTCGATTTCGGGCTCCGAAAAAAGGCCCAGCAAAGCGGGCTTAGCTGCCCCGTCGTAGAGCTCTCGGAGAGCTTTCCAACGGTATGCTGTGGGCCGCGTAACTCCTTACGGATCAAAAGTTATGGGCTTCGGAGCGACGGAGACCTGGTCCCAAGCCCCACGACCTCGGTTTGCGGGCCCAGCCTCTGCGTGAAGCGAAGTTGTCTCGCCCAAGGTACCGCGGGATTCGGTAACAAAAATGTGATGGATTAGGTTGCCGGCCTTCCCGCAGCGCACGACGTACGATCCGGGACGGAAAAAACAGTACAAAAGCAGAAAAGTGTCCAAAAATTGATGAAAACGTTCGATTTCGGGCTCCGAAAAAAGGCCCAAAAAAGGGGGCTTAGCTTGCCCCGTCGTAGAGCTCTCGGAGAGCTTTCCAACGGTATGCTGTGGGCCGCGTAACTCCTTACGGATCAAAAGTTATGGGCTTCGGAGCGACGGAGACCTGGTCCCAAGCCCCACGACCTCGGTTTGCGGGCCCAGCCTCTACGTTAAGCGAAGTTGTCTCGCCCAAGGTGCCGCGGGATTCGGTAACAGAAATGTGATGGATTAGGTTGCCGGCCTTCCCGCAGCGCACGACGTACGATCCGGGACGGAAAAAACAGTACAAAAGCAGAAAAGCGTCCGGAAACTGATGAAAACGTTCGATTTCGGGCTCCGAAAAAGGCCCAGCAAAGCGGGCTTAGCAGCCCCGTCGTAGAGCTCTCGGAGAGCTTTCCAACGGTATGCTGTGGGCCGCGTAACTCCTTACGGATCAAAAGTTATGGGCTTCGGAGCGACGGAGACCTGGTCCCAAGCCCCACGACCTCGGTTTGCGGGCCCAGCCTCTGCGTGAAGCGAAGTTGTCTCGCCCAAGGTACCGCGGGATTCGGTAACAGAAATGTGATGGATTAGGTTGCCGGCCTTCCCGCAGCGCACGACGTACGATCCGGGACGGAAAAACAGTACAAAAGCAGAAAAGCGTCCAAAAACTAATGAAAACGTTCGATTTCGGGCTCCGAAAAAAGGCCCAGCAAAGGGGGCTTAGCTGCCCCGTCGTAGAGCTCTCGGAGAGCTTTCCAACGGTATGCTGTGGGCCGCGTAACTCCTTACGGATCAAAAGTTATGGGCTTCAGAGCGACGGAGACCTGGTCCCAAGCCCCACGACCTCGGTTTGCGGGCCCAACCTCTGCGTGAAGCGAAGTTGTCTCGCCCAAGGTACCGCGGGATTCGGTAACAGAAATGTGATGGATTAGATTGCCGGCCTTCCCGCAGCGCACGACGTACGATCCGGGACGGAAAAACTGTACAAAAGTAGAAAAGTGTCCAAAAACTGATGAAAACGTTCGATTTTGGGCTCCGAAAAAAGGCCCAGCGAAGCGAGCTTAGCTGCCCCGTCGTAGAGCTCTCGGAGAGCTTTCCAACGGTATGCTGTGGGCCGCGTAACTCCTTACGGATCAAAAGTTATGGGCTTCGGAGCGACGGAGACCTGGTCCCAAGCCCCACGACCTCGGTTTGCGGGCCCAGCCTCTACGTTAAGCGAAGTTGTCTCGCCCAAGGTGCCGCGGGATTCGGTAACAGAAATGTGATGGATTAGGTTGCCGGCCTTCCCGCAGCGCACGACGTACGATCCGGGACGGAAAAACAGTACAAAAGCAGAAAAGCGTCCGGAAATTGATGAAAACGTTCGATTTCGGGCTCCGAAAAAAGGCCCAGCAAAGCAGGCTAAGCTGCCCCGTCGTAGAGCTCTCGGAGAGCTTTCCAACGGTATGCTGTGGGCCGCGTAACTCCTTACGGATCAAAAGTTATGGGCTTCGGAGCGACGGAGACTTGGTCCCAAGCCCACGACCTCGGTTTGCGGGCCCAGCCTCTGCGTGAAGTGAAGTTGTCTCGCCCAAGGTACCGCGGGATTCGGTAACAGAAATGTGATGGATTAGGTTGCCGGCCTTCCCGCAGCGCACGACGTACGATCCGGGACGGAAAAATAGTACAAAAGCAGAAAAGTGTCCAAAAACTGAAGAAAACGTTCGATTTCGGGCTCCGAAAAAAGGCCCAGCAAAGCGGGCTTCGCTGCCCCGTCGTAGAGCTCTCGGAGAGCTTTCCAACGGTATGCTGTGGGCCGCGTAACTCCTTACGGATCAAAAGTTATGGGCTTCGGAGCAACGGAGACCTGGTCCCAAGCCCCACGACATCGGTTTGCGGGCCCAGCATCTACGTTAAGCGAAGTTGTCTCGCCCAAGGTGCCGCGGGATTCGGTAACAGAAATGTGATGGATTAGGTTGCCGGCCTTCCCGCAGCGCACGACGTACGATCCGGGACGGAAAAACAGTACAAAAGTAGAAAAGCGTCCGGAAATTGATGAAAACGTTCGATTTCGGGCTCCGAAAAAAGGCCCAATAAAGCTGGCTTAGCTGCCACGTCGTAGAGCTCTCGGAGAGCTTTCCAACGGTATGCTGTGGGCCGCGTAACTCCTTACGGATCAAAAGTTATGGGCTTCGGAGCGACGGAGACCTGGTCCCAAGCCCCACGACCTCGTTTTGCGGGCCCAGCCTCTACGTTAAGCGAAGTTGTCTCGCCCAAGGTGCCGCGGGATTCGGTAACCAGAAATGTGATGGATTAGGTTGCCGGCCTTCTCGCAGCGCACGACGTACGATCCGGGACGGAAAAAAACAGTACAAAAGCAGAAAAGCGTTCGGAAACTGATGAAAACGTTCAATTTCGGGCTCCGAAAAGAGGCCCAGCAAAGCGGGCTTAGCTGCCCCGACGTAGAGCTCTCGAAGAGCTTTCCAACGGTATGCTGTGGGCCGCGTAACTCCTTACGGATCAAAAGTTATGGGCTTCGGAGCGACGGAGACCTGGTCCCAAGCCCCACGACCTCGGTTTGCGGGCCCAGCCTCTGCGTGAAGCGAAGTTGTCTCGCCCAAGGTACCGCGGGATTTGGTAACAGAAATGTGATGGATTAGGTTGCCGGCCTTCCCGCAGCGCACGACGTACGATCCGGGACGGAAAAAACAGTACAAAAGCAGAAAAGCGTTCGGAAACTGATGAAAACGTTCAATTTCGGGCTCCGAAAAGAGGCCCAGCAAAGCGGGCTTAGCTGCCCCGACGTAGAGCTCTCGAAGAGCTTTCCAACGGTATGCTGTGGGCCGCGTAACTCCTTACGGATCAAAAGTTATGGGCTTCGGAGCGACGGAGACCTGGTCCCAAGCCCCACGACCTCGGTTTGCGGGCCCAGCCTCTGCGTGAAGCGAAGTTGTCTCGCCCAAGGTACCGCGGGATTTGGTAACAGAAATGTGATGGATTAGGTTGCCGGCCTTCCAGCAGCGCACGACGTACGATCCGGGACGGAAAAACAGTACAAAAGCATAAAAGTGTCCAAAAAACTGATGAAAACATTCGATTTCGGGCTCTGAAAAAAGGCCCAGCAAAGGGGTCTTAGCTGCCCCGTCGTAGAGCTCTCGGAAAGCTTTCCAACGGTATGCTGTGGGCCGCGTAACTCCTTACGGATCAAAAGTTATGGGCTTCAGAGCGACGGAGACCTGGTCCCAAGCCCCACGACCTCGGTTTGCGGGCCCAGCCTCTACGTTAAGCTAAGTTGTTTCGCCCAAGGTGCCGCGGGATTCGGTAACAGAAATGTGATGGATTAGGTTGCCGGCCTTCCCGCAGCGCACGACGTACGATCCGGGACGGAAAAAACAGTACAAAAGCAGAAAAGCGTCCGGAAACTGATGAAAACGTTCGATTTCGGGCTCCGAAAAAAGGCCCAGCAAAGCAAGCTTAGCTGCCCCGTCGTAGAGCTCTCGGAGAGCTTTCCAACGGTATGCTGTGGGCTGCGTAACTCCTTACGGATCAAAAGTTATGGGCTTCGGAGCGACGGAGACCTGGTCCCAAGCCCCACGACCTCGGTTTGCGGGCCCAGCCTCTGCGTGAAGCGAAGTTGTCTCGCCCAAGGTACCGCGGGATTCTGTAACAGAAATGTGATGGATTAGGTTGCCGGCCTTCACGCAGCGCACGACGTACGATCCGGGACGGAAAAACAGTACAAAAGCAGAAAAGCGTCCGGAAACTGATGAAAACGTTCGATTTTGGGCTTCGAAAAAAGGCCCAGCAAAGCAAGCTTAGCTGCCCCGTCGTAGAGCTCTCGGAGAGCTTTCCAACGGTATGCTGTGGGCCGCGTAACTCCTTACGGATCAAAAGTTATGGGCTTCAGAGCGACGGAGACCTGGTCCCAAGCCCCACGACCTCGGTTTTAGGGCCCAGCCTCTGCGTGAAGCGAAGTTGTCTCGCCCAAGGTACCGCGGGATTCGGTAACAGAAATGTGATGGATTAGGTTGCCGGCCTTCCCGCAGCGCACGACGTACGATCCGGGACGGAAAAACAGTACAAAAGCAGAAAAGTGTCCAAAAACTGATGAAAACGTTCGATTTCGGGCTCCAAAAAAAGGCCCAGCAAAGGGGGCTTAGCTGCCCCGTCGTAGAGCTCTCGGAGAGCTTTCCAACGGTATGCTGTGGGCCGCGTAACTCCTTACGGATCAAAAGTTATGGGCTTCGGAGCGACGGAGACCTGGTCCCAAGCCCCATGACCTCAGTTTGCGGGCCCAGCCTCTACGTTAAGCGAAGTTGTCTCGCCCAAGGTGCCGCGGGATTCGGTAACAGAAATGTGATGGATTAGGTTGCCGGCCTTCCCGCAGCGCACGACGTACGATCCGGGACGGAAAAACAGTACAAAACCATAAAAGCGTCCAGAAACTAATGAAAACGTTCGATTTCGGGCTCCGAGAAAAGGCCCAGCAAAGCAAGCTTAGCTGCCCCGTCGTAGAGCTCTCGGAGAGCTTTCCAACGGTATGCTGTGGGCCGCGTAACTCCTTACGGATCAAAAGTTATGGGCTTCGGAGCGACGGAGACCTGGTCCCAAGCCCCACGACCTCGGTTTGCGGGCCCAGCCTCTGCGTGAAGCGAAGTTGTCTCGCCTAAGGTACCGCGGGATTCGGTAACAGAAATGTGATGGATTAGGTTGCCGGCCTTCCCACAGCGCACGACGTACGATCCGGGACGGAAAAACAGTACAAAAGCATAAAAGTGTCCAAAAACTGATAAAAATGTTCGATTTCGGGCTCCGAAAAAAGGCCCAGCAAAGGGGTCTTAGCTGCCCCCGTCGTAGAGCTCTCGGAGAGCTTTCCAACGGTATGCTGTGGGCCGCGTAACTCCTTACAGATCAAAAGTTATGGGCTTCGGAGCAACGGAGACCTGGTCCCAAGCCCCACGACCTCGGTTTGCGGGCCCAGCCTCTACGTTAAGCGAAGTTGTCTCGCCCAAGGTGCCGCGGGATTCGGTAACAGAAATGTGATGGATTAGGTTGCCGGCCTTCTCGCAGCGCACGGACGTACGATCCGGGACGGAAAAACAGTACAAAAGCAGAAAAGCGTCCGGAAACTGATGAAAACGTTCGATTTCGGGCTCCGAAAAAAGGCCCAGCAAAGCGAGCTTAGCTGCCCCGTCGTAGAGCTCTCGAGAGCTTTCCAACGGTATGCTGTGGGCCGCGTAACTCCTTACGGATCAAAAGTTATGGGCTTCGGAGCGACGGAGACCTGGTCCCAAGCCCCACGACCTCGGTTTGCGGGCCCAGCCTCTGCGTGAAGCGAAGTTGTCTCGCGCAAGGTACCGCGGGATTCGGTAACAGAAATGTGATGGATTAGGTTGCCGGCCTTCCCGCAGCGCACGACGTACGATCCGGGACGGAAAAACAGTACGAAAGCAGAAAAGTGTCCAAAAACTGATAAAAACGTTCGATTTCGGGCTCCGAAAAAAGGCCCAGCAAAGGGGGCTTAGCTGCCCCGTTGTAGAGCTCTCGGAGAGCTTTCCAACGGTATGCTGTGGGCCGCGTAACTCCTTACGGATCAAAAGTTATGGGCTTCGGAGCGACAGAGACCTGGTCCCAAGCCCCACGACCTCGGTTTGCGGGCCCAGCCTCTACGTTAAGCGAAGTTGTCTCGCCCAAGGTGCCGTGGGATTCGGTAACAGAAATGTGATGGATTAGGTTGCCGGCCTTCCCGCAGCGCACGACGTACTATCCGGGACGGAAAAACAGTACAAAAGCATAAAAGCGTCCAGAAACTGATGAAAACGTTCGATTTCGGGCTCCGAAAAAAGGTCCAGTAAAGAGGGCTTAGCTGCCCCGTCGTAGAGCTCTCGGAGAGCTTTCCAACGGTATGCTGTGGGCCGCGTAACTCCTTACGGATCAAAAGTTATGGGCTTCGGAGCGACGGAGACCCTGGTCCCAAGCCCCATGACCTCGGTTTGCGGGCCCAGCCTCTACGTGAAGCGAAGTTGTCTCGCCCAAGGTACCGCGGGATTCGGTAATAGAAATGTGATGGATTAGGTTGCCAGCCTTCCCGCAGCGCACGACGTACGATCCGGGATGGAAAAACAGTACAAAAGCAGAAAAGCGTCCGGAAACTGATGAAAACGTTCGATTTCGGGCTCCGAAAAAAGGCCCAGCAAAGTGGGCTTAGCTGCCCCGTCGTAGAGCTCTCGGAGAGCTTTCCAACGGTATGCTGTGGGCCGCGTAACTCCTTACGGATCAAAAGTTATGGGCTTCGGAGCGACGGAGACCTGGTCCCAAGCCCCACGACCTCGGTTTGCGGGCCCAGCCTCTACGTTAAGCGAAGTTGTCTCGCCCAAGGTGCCGCGGGATTCGGTAACAGAAATGTGATGGATTAGGTTGCCGGCCTACCCGCAGCGCACGACGTACGATCCGGGACAGAAAAATAGTACAAAAGCAGAAAAGCGTCCGGAAACTGATGAAAACGTTCGATTTCGGGCTCCGAAAAAAGGCCCAGCAAAGCGGGCTTAGCTGCTCCGTCGTAGAGCTCTCGGAGAGCTTTCCAACGGTATGCTGTGGGCCGCGTAACTCCTTACGGATCAAAAGTTATGGGCTTCGGAGCGACGGAGACCTGGTCCCAAGCCCCACGACCTCGGTTTGCGGGCCCAGCCTCTGCGTGAAGCGAAGTTGTCTCGCCCAAGGTGCCGCGGGATTCGGTAACAGAAATGTGATGGATTAGGTTGCCGGCCTTCCCGCAGCGCACGACGTACGATCCGGGACGGAAAAATAGTACAAAAGCAGAAAAGCGTCCGGAAACTGATGAAAACGTTCGATTTCGGGCTCCGAAAAAAGGCCCAGCAAAGCAGGCTTAGCTGCCCCGTCGTAGAGCTCTCGGAGAGCTTTCCAACGGTATGCTGTGGGCCGCGTAACTCCTTACGGATCAAAAGTTATGGGCTTCGGAGCGACGGAGACCTGGTCCCAAGCCCCACGACCTCGGTTTGCGGGCCCAGCCTCTACTTTAAGCGAAGTTGTCTCGCCCAAGGTGCCGCTGGATTCGGTAACAGAAATGTGATGGATTAGGTTGCCGTCCTTCCCGCAGCGCACGACGTACGATCCGGGACGGAAAAACAGTACAAAAGCATAAAAGCGTCCAGAAACTAATGAAAACGTTCGATTTCGGGCTCCGAAAAAAGGCCCAGCAAAGCAAGCTTAGCTGCCCCGTCGTAGAGCTCTCGGAGAGCTTTCCAACGGTATGCTGTGGGCCGCGTAACTCCTTACGGATCAAAAGTTATGGGCTTCGGAGCGACGGAGACCTGGTCCCAAGCCCCACGACCTCGGTTTGCGGGCCCAGCCTCTGCGTGAAGCGAAGTTGTCTCGCCCAAGGTACCGCGGGATTCGGTAACAAAAATGTGATGGATTAGGTTGCCGGCCTTCCCGCAGCGCACGACGTACGATCCGGGACGGAAAAACAGTACAAAAGCAGAAAAGTGTCCAAAAACTGATGAAAACGTTCGATTTCAGTCTCCGAAAAAAGGCCCAGAAAAGGGGGCTTAGCTGCCCCGTCGTAGAGCTCTCGGAGAGCTTTCCAACGGTATGCTGTGGGCCGCGTAACTCCTTACGGATCAAAAGTTATGGGCTTCGGAGCGACGGAGACCTGGTCCCAAGCCCCACGACCTCGGTTTGCGGGCCCAGCCTCTACGTTAAGCGAAGTGGTCTCGCCCAAGGTGCCGCGGGATTCGGTAACAGAAAAGTGATGGATTAGGTTGCCGGCCTTCCCGCAGCGCACGACGTACGATCCGGGACGGAAAAACAGTACAAAAGCATAAAAGCGTCCAGAAACTGATGAAAACGTTCGATTTCGGGCTCCGAAAAAAGGTCCAGCAAAGCGGGCTTAGCTGCCCCGTCGTAAAGCTCTCGGAGAGCTTTCCAACGGTATGCTGTGGGCCGCGTAACTCCTTACGGATCAAAAGTTATGGGCTTCGGAGCGACGGAGACCTGGTCCCAAGCCCCATGACCTCGGTTTGCGGGCCCAGCCTCTGCGTGAAGCGAAGTTGTCTCGCCAAAGGTACCGCGGGATTCGGTAACAGAAATGTGATGGATTCGGTTGCCGGCCTTCCCGCAGCGCACGACGTACGATCCGGGACGGAAAAAACAGTACAAAGCAGAAAAGCGTCCGGAAACTGATGAAAACGTTCGATTTCGGGCTCTGAAAAAAGGCCTAGCGAAGCGGGCTTAGCTGCCCCGTCGTAGAGCTCTCGGAGAGCTTTCCAACGGTATGCTGTGGGCCGCGTAACTCCTTACGGATCAAAAGTTATGGGTTTCGGAGCGACGGAGACCTGGTCCCAAGCCCCACGACCTCGGTTTGCGGGCCCAACCTATACGTGAAGCGAAGTTGTCTCGCCCAAGGTGCCGCGGGATTCGCTAACAGAAATGTGATGGATTAGGTTGCCGGCCTTCCCGCAGCGCACGACGTACGATCCGGGACGGAAAAACAGTACAAAAGCAGAAAAGTGTCCGAAAACTGATGAAAACGTTCGATTTCGGGCTCCGAATAAAGGCCCAGCAAAGTTGGCTTAGCTGCCCCGTCGTAGAGCTCTCGGAGAGCTTTCCAACGGTATGCTGTGGGCCGCGTAACTCCTTACGGATCAAAAGTTATGGGCTTCGGAGGGACGGAGACCTGGTCCAAAGCCCCACAACCTCGGTTTGCGGGACCGGCCTCTACGTGAAGCAAAGTTGTCTAGCCCAAGGTGCCGCAGGATTCGGTAACAGAAATGTGATGGACTAGGTTGCCGGCCTTTCCGCAGCGCACGACGTACGATCCGGGACGGAAAAACAGTACAAAACTATAAAAGTGTGCGGAAAATGATGAAAACGTTCGATTTCGGGCTCCGAAAAAAGGCCCAGCGAAGCGGGCTTTGCTTCCCCGTCGTAGAGCTCTCGGAGAGCTTTCCAACGGTATGCTGTGGGCCGCGTAACTACTTACGGATCAAAAGTTATGGGCTTCGGAGCGACGGAGACCTGGTCCCAAGCCCCACGACCTCGGTTTGCGGGCCCGGCCTCTACGTGAAGCGAAGTTGTCTCACCCAAGGTGCCGCGGGATTCGGTAACAGAAATGTGATGGATTAGGTTGCCGGCCTTCCCGCAGCGCACGACGTACGATCCGGGACGGAAAAACAGTACAAAAGCAGAAAAGTGTCCGAAAACTGATGAAAACGTTCAATTTCGGGCTCCGAATAAAGGCCCAGCAAAGCTGGCTTAGCTGTCCCGTTGTAGAGCTCTCGGAGAGCTTTCCAACGGTATGCTGTGGGTCGCGTAACTCCTTACGGATCAAAAGTTATGGGCTTCGGAGGGACGGAGACCTGGTCCAAAGCCCCACGACCTCGGTTTGCGGGACCGGCCTCTACGTGAAGCGAAGTTGTCTAGCCCAAGGTGCCGCAGGATTCGGTAACAGAAATATGATGGACTAGGTTGCCGGCCTTTCCGCAGCGCACGACGTACGATCCGGGACGGAAAAAACAGTACAAAACTATAAAAGTGTGCGGAAAATGATGAAAACGTTCGATTTCGGGCTCCGAAAAAAGGCCCAGCGAAGCGGGCTTTGCTTCCCCGTCGTAGAGCTCTCGGAGAGCTTTCCAACGGTATGCTGTGGGCCGCGTAACTACTTACGGATCAAAAGTTATGGGTTTCGGAGCGACGGAGACCTGGTCCCAAGCCCCACGACCTCGGTTTGCGGGCCCCGGCCTCTACGTGAAGCGAAGTTGTCTCGCCCAAGGTGCCACGGGATTCGGTAACAGAAATGTGATGGATTAGGTTGCCGGCCTTCCCGCAGCGCACGACGTACGATCCGGGACGGAAAAATAGTAGAAAGCAGAAAAGTGTCCGGAAACTGATGAAAACGTTCGATTTCGGGCTCCGAAAGAAGGCCCAGCATAGCGGGCTTAGCTGCCCCGTCGTAGAGCTCTCGGAGAGCTATCCAACGGAATGCTGTGGGCCGCGTAACTCCTTACGGATCAAGAGTTATGGGCTTCGGAGCGACGGAGACCTGGTCCCAAGCCCCACGACCTCGGTTTGCAGGCCCAGCCTCTGCGTGAAGCGAAGTTGTCTCGCCCAAGGTACCGCGGGATTCGGTAACAGAAATGTGATGGATTAGGTTGCCGGCCTTCCCGCAGCGCACGACGTACGATCCGGGACGGAAAAAATAGTACAAAAGCATAAAAGTGTCCAAAAACTGATGAAAACGTTCGATTTCGGGCTCCGAAAAAAGGCCCAGCAAAGCGGGCTTAGCTGCCCCGTCGTAGAGCTCTTGGAGAGCTTTCCAACGGTATGCTGTGGGCCGCGTAACTCCTTACGGATCAAAAGTTATGGGCTTCGGAGCGACGGAGACCTGGTCCCAAGCCCCACGACCTCGGTTTGCGGGCCCAGCCTCTACGTTAAGCGAAGTTGTCTCACCCAAGGTGCCGCGGGATTCGGTAACAGAAATGTGATGGATTAGGTTGCCGGCCTTCGCGCAGCGCACGACGTACGATCCGGGACCGAAAAACAGTACAAAAGCAGAAAAGCGTCCGGAAACTGATGAAAACGTTCGATTTCAGGCTCCGAAAAAAGGCCCAGCAAAGCGGGCTTAGCTGCCCCGTCGTAGAGCTCTCGGAGAGCTTTCCAACGGTATGCTGTGGGCCGCGTAACTCCTTACGGATCAAAAGTTATGGGCTTCGGAGCGACGGAGACCTGGTCCCAAGCCCCACGACCTCGGTTTGCGGGCCCAGCCTCTGCGTGAAGTGAAGTTGTCTCGCCCAAGGTACCGCGGGATTCGGTAACAGAAATGTGATGGATTAGGTTGCCGGCCTTCCCGCAGCGCACGACGTACGATCCGGGACGGAAAAACAGTACAAAAGCAGAAAAGTGTCCAAAAACTAATGAAAACGTTCGATTTCGGGCTCCGAAAAAAGGCCCAGCAAAGGGGGCTTAGCTGCCCCGTCGTAGAGCTCTCGGAGAGCTTTCCAACGGTATGCTGTGGGCCGCGTAACTCCTTACGGATCAAAAGTTATGGGCTTCGGAGCGACGGAGACCTGGTCCCAAGACCCACGACCTCGGTTTGCGGCCCCAGCCTCTACGTTAAGCGAAGTTGTCTCGCCCAAGGTGCCGCGGGATTCGGTAACAGAAATGTGATGGATTAGGTTGCCGGCCTACCCGCAGCGCACGACATACGATCCGGGACGGAAAAACAGTACAAAAGCAGAAAAGCGTCCGAAAACTGATGAAAACGTTCGATTTCGGGCTCCGAAAGAAGGCCCAGCAAAGCGAGCTTAGCTGCCCCGTCGTAGAGCTCTCGGAGAGCTTTCCAACGGTATGCTGTGGGCCGCGTAACTCCTTACGGATCAAAAGTTATGGGCTTCGGAGCGACGGAGACCTGGTCCCAAGCCCCACGACCTCGGTTTGCGGGCCCAGCCTCTACGTTAAGCGAAGTTGTCTCGCCCAAGGTGCCACGGGATTCGGTAACAGAAATGTGATGGATTAGGTTGCCCGGCCTTCCCGCAGCGCACGACGTACGATCTGGGACGAAAAAACAGTACAAAAGCAGAAAAGCGTCCGAAAACTGATGAAAACGTTCGATTTCGGGCTCCGAGAAAAGGCCTAGCAAAGCAGGCTTAGCTGCCCCGTCGTAGAGCTCTCGGAGAGCTTTCCAACGGTATGCTGTGGGCCGCGTAACTCCTTACGGATCAAAAGTTATGGGCTTCGGAGCGACGGAGACCTGGTCCCAAGCCCCACGACCTCGGTTTGCGGGCCCAGCCTCTGCGTGAAGCGAAGTTGTCTCGCCCAAGGTGCCGCGGGATTCGGTAACAGAAATGTGATGGATTAGGTTGCCGGCCTTCCCGCAGCGCACGACGTACGATCCGGGACGGAAAAATAGTACAAAAGCAGAAAAGCGTCCAAAAACTGATGAAAACGTTCGATTTCGGGCTCCGAAAAAAGGCCCAGCAAAGCGGCCTTAGATGCCCCGTCGTAGAGCTCTCGGAGAGCTTCCCAACGGTATGCTGTGGGCCGCGTAACTCCTTACGGATCAAAAGTTATGGGCTTCGGAGCGACGGAGACCTGGTCCCAAGCCCCACGACCTCGGTTTGCGGGCCCAGCCTCTGCGTGAAGCGAAGTTGTCTCGCCCAAGGTACCGCGGGATTCGGTAACAGAAATGTGATGGATTAGGTTGCCGGCCTTCCCGCAGCGCACGACGTACGATCCGGGACGGAAAAACAGTACAAAAGCAGAAAAGTGTCCAAAAACTGATGAAAACGTCCGATTTCGGGCTCCGAAAAAAGGCCCAGCAAAGGGGGCTTAGCTGCCCCGTCGTAGAGCTCTCGGAGAGCTTTCCAACGGTATGCTGTGGGCCCCGTAACTCCTTACGGATCAAAAGTTATGGGCTCCGGAACGACGGAGACCTGGTCCCAAGCCCCACGACCTCGGTTTGCGGGCCCAGCCTCTACGTGAAGCGAAGTTGTCTCGCTCAAGGTGCCACGGGATTCGGTAACAGAAATGTGATGGACTAGGTTGCCAGCCTTTCCGCAGCGCACGACGTACGATCCGGGACGGAAAAATAGTACAAAAGCAGAAAAGCGTCCGGAAACTGATGAAAACGTTCAATTTCGGGCTCCGAAAAAAGGCCCAGCGAAGCGGGCTTTGCTTCCCCGTCGTAGAGCTCTCGAAGAGCTTTCCAACGGTATGCTGTGGGCCGCGTAACTACTTACGGATCAAAAGTTATGGGCTTCGGAGCGACGGAGACCTGGTCCCAAGCCCCACGACCTCGGTTTGCGGGCCCGGCCTCTATGTGAAGTGAAGTTGTCTCGCCCAAGGTGCCACGGGATTCGGTAACAGAAATGTGATGGATTAGGTTGCCGGCCTTCCCGCAGCGCACGACGTACGATCCGGGACGGAAAAATAGTAGAAAGCAGAAAAGTGTCCAGAAACTGATGAAAACGTTCGATTTCGGGCTCCGAAAAAAGGCCCAGCGAAGCGCGCTTTGCTGCCCCGTCGTAGAGCTCTCGGAGAGCTTTCCAACGGTATGCTGTGGGCCGCGTAACTCCTTACGGATCAAAAGTTATGGGCTTCGGAGCGACGGAGACCTGGTCCCAAGCCCCACGACCTCGGTTTGCGGGCCCAGCCTCTGCGTGAAGCGAAGTTGTCTCACCCAAGGTACCGCGGGATTCGGTAACAGAAATGTGATGGATTATGTTGCCGGCCTTCCCGCAGCGCACGACGTACGATCCGGGACGGAAAAATAGTAGAAAGCAGAAAAGTGTCCGGAAACTGATGAAAACGTTCGATTTCGGGCTCCGAAAAAAGGCCCAGCAAAGCGGGCTTTGCTGCCCCGTCGTAGAGCTCTCGGAGAGCTTTCCAACGGTATGCTGTGGGCCGCGTAACTCCTTACGGATCAAAAGTTATGGGCTTCGGAGCGACGGAGACCTCGTCCCAAGCCCCACGACCTCGGTTAGCGGGCCCAGCCTCTGCGTGAAGCGAAGTTGTCTCGCCCAAGGTACCGCGGGATTCGGTAACAGAAATGTGATGGATTAGGTTGCCGGCCTTCCCGCAGCGCACGACGTACGATCCGGGACGGAAAAATAGTACAAAAGCATAAAAGTGTCCAAAAACTGATGAAAACGTTCGATTTCGGGCTTCGAAAAAAGGCCCAGCGAAGCGGGCTTAGCTGCCCCGTCGTAGAGCTCTCGGAGAGCTTTCCAACGGTATGCTGTGGGCCGCGTAACTCCTTACGGATCAAAAGTTATGGGCTTCGGAGAGACGGAGACCTGGTCCCAAGCCCCACGACCTCGGTTTGCGGGCCCAGCCTCTACGTTAAGCTAAGTTGTCTCGCCCAAGGTGCCGCGGGATTCGGTAACAGAAATGTGATGGATTAGGTTGCCGGCCTTCCCGCAGCGCACGACGTACGATCCGGGACGGAAAAACAGTACAAAAGCAGAAAAGTGTCCAGAAACTGATGAAAACGTTCGATTTCGGGCTCCGAAAAAAGGCCCAGCAAAGAGGGCTTAGCTGCCCCGTCGTAGAGCTCTCGGAGAGCTTTCCAACGGTATGCTGTGGGCCGCGTAACTCCTTACGGATCAAAAGTTATGGGCTTCGGAGCGACGGAGACCTGGTCCCAAGCCCCACGACCTCGGTTTGCGGGCCCAGCCTCTGCGTGAAGTGAAGTTGTCTCGCCCAAGGTACCGCGGGATTCGGTAACAGAAATGTGATGGATTAGGTTGCCGGCCTTCCCGCAGCGCACGACGTACGATCCGGGACGGAAAAATAGTACAAAAGCATAAAAGTGTCCAAAAACTGATGAAAACGTTCGATTTCGGGCTTCGAAAAAAGGCCCAGCGAAGCGGGCTTAGCTGCCCCGTCGTAGAGCTCTCGGAGAGCTTTCCAACGGTATGCTGTGGGCCGCGTAACTCCTTACGGATCAAAAGTTATGGGCTTCGGAGAGACGGAGACCTGGTCCCAAGCCCCACGACCTCGGTTTGCGGGCCCAGCCTCTACGTTAAGCGAAGTTGTCTCGCCCAAGGTGCCGCGGGATTCGGTAACAGAAATGTGATGGATTAGGTTGCCGGCCTTCCCGCAGCGCACGACGTACGATCCGGGACGGAAAAACAGTACAAAAGCAGAAAAGCATCCGGAAACTGATGAAAACGTTCGATTTCGGGCTCCGAAAAAAGGCCCAGCAAAGCGGGCTTAGCTGCCCCGTCGTAGAGCTCTCGGAGAGCTTTCCAACGGTATGCTGTGGGCCGCGTAACTCCTTACGAATCAAAAGTTATGGGCTTCGGAGCGACGGAGACCTGGCCCCAAGCCCCACGACCTCGGTTTGCGGGCCCAGCCTCTGCGTGAAGCGAAGTTGTCTCGCCCAAGGTACCGCGGGATTCGGTAACAGAAATGTGATGGATTAGGTTGCCGGCCTTCCCGCAGCGCACGACGTACGATCCGGGACGGAAAAACAGTACAAAAGCAGAAAAGTGTCCAAAAACTGATGAAAACGTTCGATTTCGGGCTCTGAAAAAAGGCCCAGCAAAGGGGGCTTAGCTGCCCCGTCGTAGAACTCTTGGAGAGCTTTCCAACGGTATGCTGTGGGCCGCGTAACTCCTTACGGATCAAAAGTTATGGGCTTCGGAGCGACGGAGACCTGGTCCCAAGCCCCACGACCTCGGTTTGCGGGCCCAGCCTCTACGTTTAGCGAAGTTGTCTCGCCCAAGGTGCCGCGGGATTCGGTAACAGAAATGTGATAGATTAGGTTGCCGGCCTTCCCGCAGCGCACGACGTACGATCCGGGACGGAAAAATAGTACAAAAGCAGAAAAGTGTCCAAAAACTGATGAAAACGTCCGATTTCGGGCTCCGAAAAAAGGCCCAGCAAAGGGGGCTTAGCTGCCTCGTCGTAGAGCTTTCGGAGAGCTTTCCAACGGTATGCTGTGGGCCGCGTAACTTCTTACGGATCAAAAGTTATGGGCTTCGGAGCGACGGAGACCTGGTCCCAAGCCCCACGACCTCGGTTTGCGGACCCAGCCTCTACGTTAAGTGAAGTTGTCTCGCCCAAGGTGCCGCGGGATTCGGTAACAGAAATGTGATGGATTAGGTTGCCGTCCTACCCGCAGCGCACGACGTACGATCCGGGACGAAAACATAGTACAAAAGCAGAAAAGCGTCCGGAAACTGATGAAAACGTTCGATTTCGGGCTCCGAAAAAAGGCCCAGCAAAGAGGGCTTAGCTGCCCCGTCGTAGAGCTCTCGGAGAGCTTTCCAACGGTATGCTGTGGGCCGCGTAACTCCTTACGGATCAAAAGTTATGGGCTTCGCAGCGACGGAGACCTGGTCCCAAGCCCCACGACCTCGGTTTGCGGGCCCAGCCTCTGCGTGAAGCGAAGTTGTCTCGCCCAAGGTGCCGCGGGATTCGGTAACAGAAATGTGATGGATTAGGTTGCCGGCCTTCCCGCAGCGCACGACGTACAATCCGGGACGGAAAAATAGTACAAAAGCAGAAAAGTGTCCAAAAACTGATGAAAACGTTCGATTTCGGGCTTCGAAAAAAGGCCCAGCGAAGCGGGCTTAGATGCCCCGTCGTAGAGCTCTCGGAGAGCTTTCCAACGGTATGCTGTGGGCCGCGTAACTCCTTACGGATCAAAAGTTATGGGCTTCGGAGCGACGGAGACCTGGTCCCAAGCCCCACGACCTCGGTTTGCGGGCCCAGCCTCTGCGTGAAGCGAAGTTGTCTCGCCCAAGGTGCCGCGGGATTCGGTAACAGAAATGTGATGGATTAGGTTGCCGGCCTTCCCGCAGCGCACAACGTACGATCCGGGACGGAAAAACAGTACAAAAGCAGAAAAGTGTCCAAAAACTGATGAAAACGTCCGATTTCGGGCTCCGAAAAAAGGCCCAGCAAAGGGGGCTTAGTTGCCCCGTCGTAGAGCTCTCGGAGAGCTTTCCAACGGTATGCTGTGGGCCCCGTAACTCCTTACGGATCAAAAGTTATGGGCTCCGGAACGACGGAGACCTGGTCCCAAGCCCCACGACCTCGGTTTGCTGGCCCAGCCTCTACGTGAAGCGAAGTTGTCTCGCCCAAGGTGCCACGGGATTCGGTAACAGAAATGTGATGGACTAGGTTGCCGGCCTTTCCGCAGCGCACGACGTACGATCCGGGACGGAAAAACAGTACAAAAGCAGAAAAGCGTCCGGAAACTGATGAAAACGTTCAATTTCGGGCTCCGAAAAAAGGCCCAGCGAAGCGGGCTTTGCTTCCCCGTCGTAGAGCTCTCGGAGAGCTTTCCAACGGTATGCTGTGGGCCGCGTAACTACTTACGGATCAAAAGTTATGGGCTTCGGAGCGACGGAGACCTGGTCCCAAGCCCCACGACCTCGGTTTGCGGGCCCGGCCTCTATGTGAAGTGAAGTTGTCTCGCCTAAGGTGCCACGGGATTCGGTAACAGAAATGTGATGGATTAGGTTGCCGGCCTTCCCGCAGCGCACGACGTACGATCCGGGACGGAAAAATAGTAGAAAGCAGAAAAGTGTCCAGAAACTGATGAAAACGTTCGATTTCGGGCTCCGAAAAAAGGCCCAGCGAAGCGAGCTTAGCTGCCCCGTCGTAGAGCTCTCGGAGAGCTTTCCAACGGTATGCTGTGGGCCGCGTAACTCCTTACGGATCAAAAGTTATGGGCTTCGGAGCGACGGAGACCTGGTCCCAAGCCCCACGACCTCGGTTTGCGGGCCCAGCCTCTGCGTGAAGCGAAGTTGTCTCACCCAAGGTACCGCGGGATTCGGTAACAGAAATGTGATGGATTATGTTGCCGGCCTTCCCGCAGCGCACGACGTACGATCCGGGACGAAAAAATAGTACAAAAGCAGAAAAGTGTCCAAAAACTGATGAAAACGTTCGATTTCGGGCTCCGAAAAAAGGCCCAGCGAAGCGGGCTTAGCTGCCCCGTCGTAGAGCTCTCGGAGAGCTTTCCAACGGTATGCTGTGGGCCGCGTAACTCCTTACGGATCAAAAGTTATGGGCTTCGGAGCGACGGAGACCTGGTCCCAAGCCCCACGACCTCGGTTTGCGGGCCCGGCCTCTATGTGAAGCGAAGTTGTCTCGCCCAAGGTGCCGCGGGATTCGGTAACAGAAATGTGATGGATTAGGTTGCCGGCCTTCCCGCAGCGCACGACGTACGATCCGGGACGGAAAAATAGTAGAAAGCAGAAAAGTGTCCGGAAACTGATGAAAACGTTCGATTTCGGGCTCTGAAAAAAGGCCCAGCAAAGCGGGCTTAGCTGCCCAGTCGTAGAGCTCTCGGAGAGCTTTCCAACGGTATGCTGTGGGCCGCGTAACTCCTTACGGATCAAAAGTTATGGGCTTCGGAGAGACGGAGACCTGGTCCCAAGCCCCACGACCTCGGTTTGCGGGCCCAGCCTCTACGTTAAGCGAAGTTGTCTCGCCCAAGGTGCCGCGGGATTCGGTAACAGAAATGTGATGGATTAGGTTGCCGGCCTTCCCGCAGCGCACGACGTACGATCCGGGACGGAAAAACAGTACAAAAGCAGAAAAGCATCCGAAAACTGATGAAAACGTTCGATTTCGGGCTCCGAAAAAAGGCCCGGCAAAGCGGGCTTAGCTGCCCCGTCGTAGAGCTCTCGGAGAGCTTTCCAACGGTATGCTGTGGGCCGCGTAACTCCTTACGGATCAAAAGTTATGGGCTTCGGAGCGACGGAGACCTGGCCCCAAGCCCCACGACCTCGGTTTGCGGGCCCAGCCTCTGCGTGAAGCGAAGTTGTCTCGCCCAAGGTACCGCGGGATTCGGTAACAGAAATGTGATGGATTAGGTTGCCGGCCTTCCCGCAGCGCACGACGTACGATCCGGGACGGAAAAACAGTACAAAAGCAGAAAAGTGTCCAAAAACTGATGAAAACGTTCGATTTCGGGCTCCGAAAAAAGGCCCAGCAAAGGGGGCTTAGCTGCCCCGTCGTAGAACTCTTGGAGAGCTTTCCAACGGTATGCTGTGGGCCGCGTAACTCCTTACGGATCAAAAGTTATGGGCTTCGGAGCGACGGAGACCTGGTCCCAGCGAAGCGGGCTTAGCTGCCCCGTCGTAGAGCTCTCGGAGAGCTTTCCAACGGTATGCTGTGGGCCGCGTAACTCCTTACGGATCAAAAGTTATGGGCTTCGGAGCAACGGAGACCTGGTCCCAAGCCCCACGACCTCGGTTTGCGTGCCCAGCCTCTGCGTGAAGCGAAGTTGTCTCGCCTAAGGTGCCGCGGGATTCTGTAACAGAAATGTGATGGATTAGGTTGCCGGCCTTCCCGCAGCGCACGACGTACGATCCGGGACGGAAAAATAGTACAAAAGCAGAAAAGCGTCCGGAAATTGATGAAAACGTTCGATTTCGGGCTCCGAAAAAAGGCCCAGCTAAGCAAGCTTAGCTGCCCCGCCGTAGAGCTCTCGAAGAGCTTTCCAACAGTATGCTGTGGGCCGCGTAACTCCTTACAGATCAAAAGTTATGGGCTTCGGAGCGACGGAGACCTGGTCCCAAGCCCCACGACCTCGGTTTGCGGGCCCAGCCTCTGCGTTAAGCGAAGTTGTCTCGCCCAAGGTGCCACGAGATTCGGTAACAGAAATGTGATGGATTAGGTTGCCGGCCTTCCCGCAGCGCACGACGTACGATCCGGGACGGAAAAACAGTACAAAAGCAGAAAAGTGTCCGGAAACTGATGAAAACGTTCGATTTCGGGCTCCGAAAAAAGGCCCAGCGAAGCGGGCTTAGGTGCCCCGTCGTAGAGCTCTCGGAGAGCTTTCCAACAGTATGCTGTGGGCCGCGTAACTCCTTACGGATCAAAAGTTATGGGCTTCGGAGCGACGGAGACCTGGTCCCAAGCCCCACGACCTCGGTTTGCGTGCCCAGCCTCTGCGTGAAGCGAAGTTGTCTCGCCCAAGGTACAGCGGGATTCGGTAACAGAAATGTGATGGATTAGGTTGCCGGCCTTCCCGCAGCGCACGACGTACGATCCGGGACGGAAAAACAGTACAAAAGCAGAAAAGTGTCCGGAAAATGAAGAAAACGTTCGATTTCGGGCTCTGAAAAAAGGCCCAGCGAAGCGGGCTTAGCTGCCCCGTCGTAGAGCTCTCGGAGAGCTTTCCAACAGTATGCTGTGGGCCGCGTAACTCCTTACGGATCAAAAGTTATGGGCTTCGGAGCGACGGAGACCTAGTCCCAAGCCCCACGACCTCGGTTTGCGGGCCCAGCCTCTGCGTTAAGCGAAGTTGTCTCGCCCAAGGTGCCACGGGATTCGGTAATAGAAATGTGATGGATTAGGTTGCCGGCCTTCCCGCAGCGCACGACGTACGATCCGGGACGGAAAAACAGTACAAAAGCAGAAAAGTGTCCAAAAACTGATGAAAACGTTCGATTTCGGGCTCCGAAAAAAGGCCTAGCAAAGCGGGATAAGCTGCCCCGTCGTAGAACTATCAGAGAGCTTTCCAACGGTATGCTGTGAGCCGCGTAACTCCTTACGGATCAAAAGTTATGGGCTTCGGAGCGACGGAGACCTGGTCCCAAGCCCCACGACCTCGGTTTGCGGGCCCAGCCTCTGCGTTAAGCGAAGTTGTCTCCCCCAAGGTGCCGCGGGATTCGGTAACAAAAATGTGATGGATTAGGTTGCCGGCCTTCCCGCAGCGCACGACGTACGATCCGGGACGGAAAAACAGTACAAAAGCATAAAAGTGTCCGGAAACTGATGAAAACGTTCGATTTCGGGCTCCGAAAAAAGGCCCAGCGAAGCGGGCTTAGCTGCCCCGTCGTAGAGCTCTCGGAGAGCTTTCCACAGTATGCTGTGGGCCGCGTAACTCCTTACGGATCAAAAGTTATGGGCTTCGGAGCGACGGAGACCTAGTCCCAAGCCCCACGACCTCGGTTTGCGGGCCCAGCCTCTGCGTTAAGCGAAGTTGTCTCGCCCAAGGTGCCACGGGATTCGGTAATAGAAATGTGATGGATTAGGTTGCCGGCCTTCCCGCAGCGCACGACGTACGATCCGGGACGGAAAAAACAGTACAAAAGCAGAAAAGTGTCCAGAAACTGATGAAAACGTTCGATTTCGGGCTCCGAAAAAAGGCCCAGCGATGCAGGCTTAGCTGCCCCGTCGTAGAGCTCTCGGAGAGCTTTCCAACAGTATGCTGTGGGCCGCGTAACTCCTTACGGATCAAAAGTTATGGGCTTCGGAGCGACGGAGACCTGGTCCCAAGCCCCACGACCTCGGTTTGCGGGCCCAGCCTCTGCGTGAAGCGAAGTTGTCTCGCCCAAGGTACAGCGGGATTCAGTAACAGAAATGTGATGGATTAGGTTGCCGTCCTTCCCGCAGCGCACAACGTACGATCTGGGACGGAAAAACAGTACAAAAGCAGAAAAGCGTCCGGAAACTGATGAAAACGTTCGATTTCGGGCTCCGAAAAAAGGCCCAGCGAAGCGGGCTTAGCTGCCCCGTCGTAGAGCTCTCGGAGAGCTTTCCAACAGTATGCTGTGGGCCGCGTAACTCCTTACGGATCAAAAGTTATGGGCTTCGGAGCGACGGAGACCTGGTCCCAAGCCCCACGACCTCGGTTTGCGGGCCCAGCCTCTGCGTGAAGCGAAGTTGTCTCGCCCAAGGTACCGCGGGATTCGGTAACAGAAATGTGATGGATTAGGTTGCCGTCCTTCCCGCAGCGCACGACGTACGATCCGGGACGGAAAAACAGTACAAAAGCAAAAAAGTGTCCGGAAAATGATGAAAACGTTCGATTTTGGGCTCTGAAAAAAGGCCCATCGAAGCGGGCTTAGCAGCCCCGTCGTAGAGCTCTCGGAGAGCTTTCCAACGGAATGCTGTGGGCCGCGTAACTCCTTACGGATCAAAAGTTATGGGCTTCGGAGCGACGGAGACCTGGTCCCAAGCCCCACGACCTCGGTTTGCGGGCCCAGCCTATACGTGAAGCGAAGTTGTCTCGCCCAAGGTGCCGCGGGATTCGGTAACAGAAATGTGATGGATTAGGTTGCCGGCCTTCCCGCAGCGCACGACGTACGATCCGGGACGGAAAAATAGTACAAAAGCAGAAAAGTGTCGAAAAACTGATGAAAACGTTCGATTTCGGGTTCCGAAAAAAGGCCCAGCGAAGCGGGCTTAGCTGCCCCGCCGTAGAGCTCTCGAAGAGCTTTCTAACGGTATGCTGTGGGCCGCGTAACTCCTTACGGATCAAAAGTTATGGGCTTCGGAGCGACGGAGACCTGGTCCCAAGCCCCACGACCTCGGTTTGCGGGCCCAGCCTCTGCGTGAAGCGAAGTTGTCTCGCCCAAGGTACCGCGGGATTCGGTAACAGAAATGTGATGGATTAGGTTGCCGTCCTTCCCGCAGCGCACGACGTACGATCCGGGACGGAAAAACAGTACAAAAGCAGAAAAGTGTCCGGAAAATGATGAAAACGTTCGATTTTGGGCTCTGAAAAAAGGCCCATCGAAGCGGGCTTAGCAGCCCCGTCGTAGAGCTCTCGGAGAGCTTTCCAACGGAATGCTGTGGGCCGCGTAACTCCTTACGGATCAAAAGTTATGGGCTTCGGAGCGACGGAGACCGGGTCCCAAGCCCCACGACCTCGGTTTGCGGGCCCAGCCTCTGCGTGAAGCGAAGTTGTCTCAACCAAGGTGCCGCGGGATTCGGTAACAGAAATGTGATGGATTAGGTTGCCGGCCTTCCCGCAGCGCACGACGTACGATCCGGGACGGAAAAACAGTACAAAAGCAGAAAAGTGTCCGGAAACTGATGAAAACGTTCGATTTCGGGCTCCGAAAAAAGGCCCAGCAAAGCGGGCTAAGCTGCCCCGTCGTAGAACTCTCAGAGAGCTTTCCAACGGTATGCTGTGGGCCGCGTAACTCCTTACGGATCAAAAGTTATGGGCTTCGGAGCGACGGAGACCTGGTCCCAAGCCCCACGACCTCGGTTTGCGTGCCCAGCCTCTGCGTGAAGCGAAGTTGTCTCGCCCAAGGTGCCGCGGGATTCGGTAACAGAAATGTGATGGATTAGGTTGCCGGCCTTCCCGCAGCGCACGACGTACGATCCGGGACGGAAAAATAGTACAAAAGCAGAAAAGTGTCCAAAAACTGATGAAAACGTTCGATTTCGGGCTCCGAAAAAAGGCCCAGCGAAGCGGGCTTAGCTGCCCCGCCGTAGAGCTCTCGAAGAGCTTTCCAACGGTATGCTGTGGGCCGCGTAACTCCTTACGGATCAAAAGTTATGGGCTTCAGAGCGACGGAGACCTGGTCCCAAGCCCCACGACCTCGGTTTGCGGGCCCAGCCTCTGCGTTAAGCGAAGTTGTCTCGCCCAAGGTGCCACGGGATTCGGTAACAGAAATGTGATGGATTAGGTTGCCGGCCTTCCCGCAGCGCACGACGTACGATCCGGGACGGAAAAAACAGTACAAAAGTAGAAAAGCGTCCGGAAACTGATGAAAACGTTCGATTTCGGGCTCCGAAAAAAGGCCCAGCGAAGCGGGCTTAGCTGCCCCGTCGTAGAGCTCTCGGAGAGCTTTCCAACAGTATGCTGTGGGCCGCGTAACTCCTTACGGATCAAAAGTTATGGGCTTCGGAGCGACGGAGACCTGGTCCCAAGCCCCACGACCTCGGTTTGCGGGCCCAGCCTCTGCGTTAAGCGAAGTTGTCTCGCCCAAGGTGCCACGAGATTCGGTAACAGAAATGTGATGGATTAGGTTGCCCGGCCTTCCCGCAGCGCACGACGTACGATCCGGGACGGAAAAATAGTACAAAAGCAGAAAAGCGTCCGGAAACTGATGAAAACGTTCGATTTCGGGCTCCGAAAAAAGGCCCAGCTAAGCAAGCTTAGCTGCCCCGCCGTAGAGCTCTCGAAGAGCTTTCCAACAGTATGCTGTGGGCCGCGTAACTCCTTACGGATCAAAAGTTATGGGGTTCGGAGCGACGGAGACCTGGTCCCAAGCCCCACGACCTCGGTTTGCGGGCCCAGCCTCTGCGTTAAGCGAAGTTGTCTCGCCCAAGGTGCCACGAGATTCGGTAACAGAAATGTGATGGATTAGGTTGCCCCGGCCTTCCCGCAGCGCACGACGTACGATCCGGGACGGAAAAACAGTACAAAAGCAGAAAAGTGTCCGGAAACTGATGAAAACGTTCGATTTCGGGCTCCGAAAAAAGGCCCAGCGAAGCGGGCTTAGGTGCCCCCGTCGTAGAGCTCTCGGAGAGCTTTCCAACAGTATGCTGTGGGCCGCGTAACTCCTTACGGATCAAAAGTTATGGGCTTCGGAGCGACGGAGACCTGGTCCCAAGCCCCACGACCTCGGTTTGCGTGCCCAGCCTCTGCGTGAAGCGAAGTTGTCTCGCCCAAGGTACAGCGGGATTCGGTAACAGAAATGTGATGGATTAGGTTGCCGGCCTTCCCCGCAGCGCACGACGTACGATCCGGGACGGAAAAACAGTACAAAAGCAGAAAAGTGTCCGGAAAATGAAGAAAACGTTCGATTTCGGGCTCTGAAAAAAGGCCCAGCGAAACGGGCTTAGCTGCCCCGTCGTAGAGCTCTCGGAGAGCTTTCCAACGGTATGCTGTGGGCCGCGTAACTCCTTACGGATCAAAAGTTATGGGCTTCGGAGCGACGGAGACCTGGTCCCAAGCCCCACGACCTCGGTTTGCGGGCCCAGCCTCTGCGTTAAGCGAAGTTGTCTCGCCCAAGGTGCCGCGGGATTCGGTAACAGAAATGTGATGGATTAGGTTGCCGGCCTTCCCGCAGCGCACGACGTACGATCCGGGACGGAAAAATAGTACAAAAGCATAAAAGTGTCCAAAAACTGATGAAAACGTTCGATTTCGGGCTCCGAAAAAAGGCCTAGCAAAGCGGGATAAGCTGCCCCGTCGTAGAACTATCAGAGAGCTTTCCAACGGTATGCTGTGGGCAGCGTAACTCCTTACGGATCAAAAGTTATGGGCTTCGGAGCGACGGAGACCTGGTCCCAAGCCCCACGACCTCGGTTTGCGGGCCCAGCCTCTGCGTTAAGCGAAGTTGTCTCCCCCAAGGTGCCGCGGGATTCGGTAACAAAAATGTGATGGATTAGGTTGCCCGGCCTTCCCGCAGCGCACGACGTACGATCCGGGACGGAAAAAACAGTACAAAAGCATAAAAGTGTCCGGAAACTGATGAAAACGTTCGATTTCGGGCTCCGAAAAAAGGCCCAGCGAAGCGGTCTTAGCTGCCCCGTCGTAGAGCTCTCGGAGAGCTTTCCAACAGTATGCTGTGGGCCGCGTAACTCCTTACGGATCAAAAGTTATGGGCTTCGGAGCGACGGAGACCTAGTCCCAAGCCCCACGACCTCGGTTTGCGGGCCCAGCCTCTGCGTTAAGTGAAGTTGTCTCGCCCAAGGTGCCACGGGATTCGGTAATAGAAATGTGATGGATTAGGTTGCCCCGGCCTTCCCGCAGCGCACGACGTACGATCCGGGACGGAAAAACAGTACAAAAGCAGAAAAGTGTCCGAAAACTGATGAAAACGTTCGATTTCGGGCACCGAAAAAAGGCCCAGCGATGCAGGCTTAGCTGCCCCCGTCGTAGAGCTCTCGGAGAGCTTTCCAACAGTATGCTGTGGGCCGCGTAACTCCTTACGGATCAAAAGTTATGGGCTTCGGAGCGACGGAGACCTGGTCCCAAGCCCCACGACCTCGGTTTGCGGGCCCAGCCTCTGCGTGAAGCGAAGTTGTCTCGCCCAAGGTACCGCGGGATTCAGTAACAGAAATGTGATGGATTAGGTTGCCGTCCTTCCCGCAGCGCACGACGTACGATCCGGGACGGAAAAACAGTACAAAAGCATAAAAGCGTCCGGAAACTGATGAAAACGTTCGATTTCGGGCTCCGAAAAAAGGCCCAGCGAAGCGGGCTTAGCTGCCCCGCCGTAGAGCTCTCGAAGAGCTTTCCAACGGTATGCTGTGGGCCGCGTAACTCCTTACGGATCAAAAGTTATGGGCTTCGGAGCGACGGAGACCTGGTCCCCAAGCCCCACGGCCTCGGTTTGCGGGCCCAGCCTCTGCGTTAAGCGAAGTTGTCTCGCCCAAGGTGCCACGGGATTCGGTAATAGAAATGTGATGGATTAGGTTGCCCCGGCCTTCCCGCAGCGCACGACGTACGATCCGGGACGGAAAAACAGTACAAAAGCAGAAAAGCGTCCGGAAACTGATGAAAACGTTCGATTTCGGGCTCCGAAAAAAGGCCCAGCGATGCAGGCTTAGCTGCCCCGTCGTAGAGCTCTCGGAGAGCTTTCCAACAGTATGCTGTGGGCCGCGTAACTCCTTACGGATCAAAAGTTATGGGCTTCGGTGCGACGGAGACCTGGTCCCAAGCCCCACGACCTCGGTTTGCGGGCCCAGCCTCTGCGTGAAGCGAAGTTGTCTCGCCCAAGGTACCGCGGGATTCAGTAACAGAAATGTGATGGATTAGGTTGCCGTCCTTCCCGCAGCGCACAACGTACGATCCGGGACGGAAAAACAGTACAAAAGCAGAAAAGCGTCCGGAAACTGATGAAAACGTTCGATTTCGGGCTCCGAAAAAAGGCCAGCGAAGCGGGCTTAGCTGCCCCATCGTAGAGCTCTCGGAGAGCTTTCCAACAGTATGCTGTGGGCCGCGTAACTCCTTACGGATCAAAAGTTATGGGCTTCGGAGCGACGGAGACCTGGTCCCAAGCCCCACGACCTCGGTTTGCGGGCCCAGCCTATACGTGAAGCGAAGTTGTCTCGCCCAAGGTGCCGCGGGATTCGGTAACAGAAATGTGATGGATTAGGTTGCCGGCCCTTCCCGCAGCGCACGACGTACGATCCGGGACGGAAAAATAGTACAAAAGCAGAAAAGTGTCCAAAAACTGATGAAAACGTTCGATTTCGGGTTCCGAAAAAAGGCCCAGCGAAGCGGGCTTAGCTGCCCCGCCGTAGAGCTCTCGAAGAGCTTTCCAACGGTATGCTGTGGGCCGCGTAACTCCTTACGGATCAAAAGTTATGGGCTTCGGAGCGACGGAGACCTGGTCCCAAGCCCCACGACCTCGGTTTGCGGGCCCAGCCTCTGCGTTAAGCGAAGTTGTCTCGCCCAAGGTGCCACGGGATTCGGTAACAGAAATGTGATGGATTAGGTTGCCCGGCCTTCCCGCAGCGCACGACGTACGATCCGGGACGGAAAAACAGTACAAAAGCAGAAAAGCGTCCGGAAACTGATGAAAACGTTCGATTTCGGGCTCCGAAAAAAGGCCCAGCGAAGCGGGCTTAGCTGCCCCGTCGTAGAGCTCTCGGAGAGCTTTCCAACAGTATGCTGTGGGCCGCGTAACTCCTTACGGATCAAAAGTTATGGGCTTCGGAGCGACGGAGACCTGGTCCCAAGCCCCACGACCTCGGTTTGCGGGCCCAGCCTCTGCGTGAAGCGAAGTTGTCTCGCCCAAGGTACCGCGGGATTCAGTAACAGAAATGTGATGGATTAGGTTGCCGTCCTTCCCGCAGCGCACGACGTACGATCCGGGACGGAAAAACAGTACAAAAGCATAAAAGCGTCCGGAAACTGATGAAAACGTTCGATTTCGGGCTCCGAAAAAAGGCCCAGCGAAGCGGGCTTAGCTGCCCCGCCGTAGAGCTCTCGAAGAGCTTTCCAACGGTATGTTGTGGGCCGCGTAACTCCTTACGGATCAAAAGTTATGGGCTTCAGAGCGACGGAGACCTGGTCCCAAGCCCCACGACCTCGGTTTGCGGGCCCAGCCTCTGCGTTAAGCGAAGTTGTCTCGCCCAAGGTGCCACGGGATTCGGTAATAGAAATGTGATGGATTAGGTTGCCCCGGCCTTCCCGCAGCGCACGACGTACGATCCGGGACGGAAAAACAGTACAAAAGCAGAAAAGCGTCCGGAAACTGATGAAAACATTCGATTTCGGGCTCCGAAAAAAGGCCCAGCGATGCAGGCTTAGCTGCCCCGTCGTAGAGCTCTCGGAGAGCTTTCCAACAGTATGCTGTGGGCCGCGTAACTCCTTACGGATCAAAAGTTATGGGCTTCGGAGCGACGGAGACCTGGTCCCATTCCCCACGACCTCGGTTTGCGGGCCCAGCCTCTGCGTGAAGCGAAGTTGTCTCGCCCAAGGTACCGCGGGATTCAGTAACAGAAATGTGATGGATTAGGTTGCCGTCCTTCCCGCAGCGCACAACGTACGATCCGGGACGGAAAAACAGTACAAAAGCAGAAAAGCGTCCGGAAACTGATGAAAACGTTCGATTTCGGGCTCCGAAAAAAGGCCCAGCGAAGCGGGCTTAGCTGCCCCGTCGTAGAGCTCTCGGAGAGCTTTCCAACAGTATGCTGTGGGCCGCGTAACTCCTTACGGATCAAAAGTTATGGGCTTCGGAGCGACGGAGACCTGGTCCCAAGCCCCACGACCTCGGTTTGCGGGCCCAGCCTATACGTGAAGCGAAGTTGTCTCGCCCAAGGTACCGCGGGATTCGGTAACAGAAATGTGATGGATTAGGTTGCCCGGCCTTCCCGCAGCGCACGACGTACGATCCGGGACGTAAAAATAGTACAAAAGCAGAAAAGTGTCCAAAAACTGATGAAAACGTTCGATTTCGGGTTCCGAAAAAAGGCCCAGCGAAGCGGGCTTAGCTGCCCCGCCGTAGAGCTCTCGAAGAGCTTTCCAACGGTATGCTGTGGGCCGCGTAACTCCTTACGGATCAAAAGTTATGGGCTTCGGAGCGACGGAGACCTGGTCCCAAGCCCCACGACCTCGGTTTGCGGGCCCAGCCTCTGCGTTAAGCGAAGTTGTCTCGCCCAAGGTGCCACGGGATTCGGTAACAGAAATGTGATGGATTAGGTTGTCGGCCTTCCCGCAGCGCACAACGCACGATCCGGGACGGAAAAACAGTACAAAAGCAGAAAAGCGTCCGGAAACTGATGAAAACGTTCGATTTCGGGCTCCGAAAAAAGGCCCAGCGAAGCGGGCTCAGCTGCCCCGTCGTAGAGCTCTCGGAGAGCTTTCCAACAGTATGCTGTGGGCCGCGTAACTCCTTACGGATCAAAAGTTATGGGCTTCGGAGCGACGGAGACCTGGTCCCAAGCCCCACGACCTCGGTTTGCGGGCCCAGCCTATACGTGAAGCGAAGTTGTCTCGCCCAAGGTACCGCGGGATTCGGTAACAGAAATGTGATGGATTAGGTTGCCCGGCCTTCCCGCAGCGCACGACGTACGATCCGGGACGTAAAAATAGTACAAAAGCAGAAAAGTGTCCAAAAACTGATGAAAACGTTCGATTTCGGGTTCCGAAAAAAGGCCCAGCGAAGCGGGCTTAGCTGCCCCCGCCGTAGAGCTCTCGAAGAGCTTTCCAACGGTATGCTGTGGGCCGCGTAACTCCTTACGGATCAAAAGTTATGGGCTTCGGAGCGACGGAGACCTGGTCCCAAGCCCCACGACCTCGGTTTGCGGGCCCAACCTCTGCGTTAAGCGAAGTTGTCTCGCCCAAGGTGCCACGGGATTCGGTAACAGAAATGTGATGGATTAGGTTGTCGGCCTTCCCGCAGCGCACGACGCACGATCCGGGACGGAAAAACAGTACAAAAGCAGAAAAGCGTCCGGAAACTGATGAAAACGTTCGATTTCGGGCTCCGAAAAAAGGCCCAGCGAAGCGGGCTCAGCTGCCCCGTCGTAGAGCTCTCGGAGAGCTTTCCAACAGTATGCTGTGGGCCGCGTAACTCCTTACGGATCAAAAGTTATGGGCTTCGGAGCGACGGAGACCTGGTCCCAAGCCCCACGACCTCGGTTTGCGGGCCCAGCCTATACGTGAAGCGAAGTTGTCTCGCCCAAGGTACCGCGGGATTCGGTAACAGAAATGTGATGGATTAGGTTGCCGGCCTTCCCGCAGCGCACGACGTACGATCCGGGACGTAAAAATAGTACAAAAGCAGAAAAGTGTCCAAAAACTGATGAAAACATTCGATTTCGGGGTCCGAAAAAAGGCCCAGCGAAGCGGGCTTAGCTGCCCCGCCGTAGAGCTCTCGAAGAGCTTTCCAACGGTATGCTGTGGGCCGCGTAACTCCTTACGGATCAAAAGTTATGGGCTTCGGAGCGACGGAGACCTGGTCCCAAGCCCCACGACCTCGGTTTGCGGGCCCAGCCTCTGCGTTAAGCGAAGTTGTCTCGCCCAAGGTGCCACGGGATTCGGTAACAGAAATGTGATGGATTAGGTTGCCCCGGCCTTCCCGCAGCGCACGACGCACGATCCGGGACGGAAAAACAGTACAAAAGCAGAAAAGCGTCCGGAAACTGATGAAAACGTTCGATTTCGGGCTCCGAAAAAAGGCCCAGCGAAGCGGGCTTAGCTGTCCCGTCGTAGAGCTCTCGGAGAGCTTTCCAACAGTATGCTGTGGGCTTCGTAACTCCTTACGGATCAAAAGTTATGGGCTTCGGAGCGACGGAGACCTGGTCCCAAGCCCCACGACCTCGGTTTGCGGGCCCAGCCTCTGCGTGAAGCGAAGTTGTCTCGCCCAAGGTACCGCGGGATTCGGTAACAGAAATGTGATGGATTAGGTTGCCGTCCTTCCCGCAGCGCACGACGTACGATCCGGGACGGAAAAACAGTACAAAAGCAGAAAAGTGTCCGGAAAATGATGAAAACGTTCGATTTTGGGCTCTGAAAAAAGGCCCATCGAAGCGGGCTTAGCTGCCCCGTCGTAGAGCTCTCGGAGAGCTTTCCAACGGAATGCTGTGGGCCGCGTAACTCCTTACGGATCAAAAGTTATGGGCTTCGGAGAGACGGAGACCTGGTCCCAAGCCCCACGACCTCGGTTTGCGTGCCCAGCCTCTGCGTGAAGGGAAGTTGTCTCGCCCAAGGTGCCGCGGGATTCGGTAACAGAAATGTGATGGATTAGGTTGCCCCGGCCTTCCCGCAGCGCACGACGTACGATCCGGGACGGAAAAATAGTACAAAAGCAGAAAAGTGTCCAAAAACTGATGAAAACGTTCGATTTCGGGCTCCGAAAAAAGGCCCAGCAAAGCGGACTAAGCTGCCCCGTCGTAGAACTCTCAGAGAGCTTTCCAACGGTATGCTGTGGGCCGCGTTACTCCTTACGGATCAAAAGTTATGGGCTTCGGAGCGACGGAGACCTGGTCCCAAGCCCCACGACCTCGGTTTGCGTGCCCAGCCTCTGCGTGAAGCGAAGTTGTCTCGCCCAAGGTGCCGCGGGATTCGGTAACAGAAATGTGATGGATTAGGTTGCCGGCCTTCCCGCAGCGCACGACGTACGATCCGGGACGGAAAAATAGTACAAAAGCAGAAAAGTGTCCAAAAACTGATGAAAACGTTCGATTTCGGGCTCCGAAAAAAGGGCCCAGCGAAGCGGGCTTAGCTGCCCCGCCGTAGAGCTCTCGAAGAGCTTTCCAACGGTATGCTGTGGGCCGCGTAACTCCTTACGGATCAAAAGTTATGGGCTTCGGAGCGACGGAGACCTGGTCCCAAGCCCCACGACCTCGGTTTGCGGGCCCAGCCTCTGCGTTAAGCGAAGTTGTCTCGCCCAAGGTGCCACGAGATTCGGTAACAGAAATGTGATGGATTAGGTTGCCGGCCTTCCCGCAGCGCACGACGTACGATCCGGGACGGAAAAACAGTACAAAAGCAGAAAAGTGTCCGGAAACTGATGAAAACGTTCGATTTCGGGCTCCGAAAAAAGGCCCAGCGAAGCGGGCTTAGGTGCCCCGTCGTAGAGCTCTCGGAGAGCTTTCCAACAGTATGCTGTGGGCCGCGTAACTCCTTACGGATCAAAAGTTATGGGCTTCGGAGCGACGGAGACCTGGTCCCAAGCCCCACGACCTCGGTTTGCGTGCCCAGCCTCTGCGTGAAGCGAAGTTGTCTCGCCCAAGGTACAGCGGGATTCGGTAACAGAAATGTGATGGATTAGGTTGCCGGCCTTCCCGCAGCGCACGACGTACGATCCGGGACGGAAAAACAGTACAAAAGCAGAAAAGTGTCCGGAAAATGAAGAAAACGTTCGATTTCGGGCTCTGAAAAAAGGCCCAGCGAAACGGGCTTAGCTGCCCCGTCGTAGAGCTCTCGGAGAGCTTTCCAACGGTATGCTGTGGGCCGCGTAACTCCTTACGGATCAAAAGTTATGGGCTTCGGAGCGACGGAGACCTGGTCCCAAGCCCCACGACCTCGGTTTGCGGGCCCAGCCTCTGCGTTAAGCGAAGTTGTCTCGCCCAAGGTGCCGCGGGATTCGGTAACAGAAATGTGATGGATTAGGTTGCCGGCCTTCCCGCAGCGCACGACGTACGATCCGGGACGGAAAAATAGTACAAAAGCATAAAAGTGTCCAAAAACTGATGAAAACGTTCGATTTCGGGCTCCGAAAAAAGGCCTAGCAAAGCGGGATAAGCTGCCCCGTCGTAGAACTATCAGAGAGCTTTCCAACGGTATGCTGTGGGCAGCGTAACTCCTTACGGATCAAAAGTTATGGGCTTCGGAGCGACGGAGACCTGGTCCCAAGCCCCACGACCTCGGTTTGCGGGCCCAGCCTCTGCGTTAAGCGAAGTTGTCTCCCCCAAGGTGCCGCGGGATT
>NW_026291597.1:0-33845 GCF_023091745.1 Budorcas taxicolor
AGAGGGTCTTCTGGACCCAGGATCAAAGCTGGATCTGCCTGCACCCTTGCCATCTGAGCCACAGGGAAGTCCCCTTAAAAAGAATAACTGTAATATACAGTAGAACTATATATAACTTTGTTCTGTGTTTTCCAAGTCTCCGGTAAGTGTATTATATTTTCAAAATTAAAAAATAGTATAAATTAAAGAAAATATGCAAGAGTACAGCCAGCAAGGAAAGAAACCAAGTTAGAACCTCTTGACATATATCCACTTATTACATCTTTTAGGAAATACCTATTTTTTAACTAAAACTGAAACTGGACCCCAAAAAAGGCCTTTGAAGAAAACTAAGAATAGTAAGCAGATTTCTTCCTGTTAATATTTATTGACTGTTCCCTTCAAAAATTTTACCCTATAAGGATTATCCAGCCAGGAAAACTAGGCATATCCATGTGGTACAGCCCTTGAGAGAGAAGAGTAAAAACAGACTCCAGCCCTTGGGTTCCTCTGCCTCAGGAATTCTGAGTAAAGCAGAGGTCCTTATAGATAGCAGCACTTTCATTCATTCAGGCCATATTACCTACAAAGTGAGCTGGACGCACATGCCACAGAGCATGGGAAAGTGACCACAGAAGTTTCAGCCTGAAGTGGAACTGGGGGAGGGAATGGAGACTCTTGCACACATGCCCCCAGGAAGTAAGCTGAGGTGCCGAGAGGCTGCTTCCCTAAATGCCTGCTTTACCAGATGGCCAATGAACTCACTGCCTGGAAGCTGAATAGATGCCCCCTCTTCCTACTCTCTGTCCATAAATAGAACCTCCCCAAATCCTCAACTGACTTCCTGAATTGCAAGTCTTCTGCTATTCCCCAATAAACTCAATTTCTGGTCATTTGAGCTTGCCTCAGTTTACTTCCTTTCTTCGGTTGACACTACAAATAAGTAAGAGATGTGCCAATATCTGCATGCTTTCCCAGGGATGCATGTGGGCACTATGAAGCGGCCATGAACTCAACAGCAAGTGGGCATGATGGACTCACCTTCATGAGCCAATGCGCATAGCCATCAAAGATAGATACTATTATCCTACATGAGAAATCTTAACCTGTGAGCCAGGGTAAGAGTCCCAACCTCTTCAGTTAGTGGAGGAGATGGACCGGAATCCACAGTCTAGGACTAGAGTCTGCGCTGACCACTCACGGAGACAGGATTCCTGCATTCGTCATAAACACAGGGACACAGTACTGCAACATCAGGAGGGCACATCCATGGAAGGTTTAATGTGCATTGGGGGCATGCAAAGTGAGCAGCCTATTATGATACAGATTAGGTCCTCTGAGAGAGAAAATGCAGACACTGATGGTAAAGGAAGGTTTCTGAGGAGTGACATCTTATTCTGGAAGAGAGTAAAACGAACTAGGAAGTAACAGTTCAGGAGCAGAAGCAGGAGCACTCACTCAGCCCCAGGGACCGACAGAGAAACGGAGAAGCACTTCTGCATGTGAAGAATGGGATATGGAGGAACAAAAAGGGAGAAGCATGAGCGTGTTGAAACAGGAGGCAGGTCAGGGAGGTCCAAGCAATCTGGTTTTCACTCTGACAGAAAAATCACTGAGAAGTTTTATGTAGGAAAACGATACAGTCAAATGCACATCACAGGTCTCTCAACTGCCGGCACTGGTACTGGATACTCTGTTGGGGGAGGGGCCCCGTGAAGTGCTTGACTGTCTCCACTCACTAGATGCCAGCTGCACCCCTCCCCACAATGTGGTGACCAAATGTGTCCTCAGACACTGCCAGTCATACACTGCACTGAGAACCACAGTTCAGGAGCCAAGGCTGAAGACCCAAGACTATAATCGACAAGGTGGGTGTGATAAGAAGGCGAGTGACAGCTGAGCTGAAAGGTGATTCTTCCTGATTCCTCTCATATAATGTGGCTGCACAACCTAGGCATCCATTTCCACACAGAATGCTCCAAGCGCACCTTGTGCAAACTCCTCTCCACCTCTCAAACCCGCGTCACCCACCAGTGTCTATTTATTTATTTTTTGAAATATTTATTTATTTTTAGGATTCATTTTCTTTACATTACTCTATTGGTTTTGCGATACATCAACATGAATCCGCCATGGGTGTACACCTGTTCCCCATCCTGAACCCCCCCTCCCACCTCTCTCCCTGTACCATCCCTCTGGGTCATCCCAGTGCACCAGCCCCAAGCATCCTGTATCACGCATCGAACCTGAACAGGCACTGATTTTAAATTTCTTCAATCCATTCTCCATTCTGCCATCAGAATATTTTTTTTAAAATAAATGCCAATCTGTTTATGGCTTAACTACTCAAAATTATTTAAAAGCATCAGCAGGATTACACAAATGTCCTTGTTTACACATCTGGACTCCTTTCTACCCATCAGTCCCCCAGCTACAGTCCAGAACCACCTGTTCTGGATGCATGGTCAATCTGCATCTCCATGCAGAGCATCCACACACTTCTCCTTTTACAGACAGTCCCAGTGGTCAACTCCTTGAGGACCCTCAGGTCCAGACCCGAGTACTATCTCCTGAGCTACAAGGAGACTCAGTCAACTCTCCCTCTTGCTCCCCTACTGTGCATGCCTCGATTGGGGATCCCAAATACAACAATGGCATATATCGAATATTTACATATTGTGCAAAATAGTTTACTTGTTTTCATGCTTTCTTCTTACTCCTAATACTATATTATTCCTCATTTTACAGAAGGAACAAACGGTGAGAAATGAAGCCATTTACACAGCAAAGTCTTCATAGTTAAGTGGAAAATTCAGGGCTTAACTCTAGGGTAGTCTGATTAGCAGCTACTTCAACCACTAAGCTCTAATAATTTGTTTCTATGTTTTACTTGGAGAAATCAATGGCACCGCACTCCAGTACTCTTGCCTGGCAAATCCCATGGATGGAGGAGCCTGGTAGGCTGCAGTCCATGGGGTTGCTAAGAGTCAGACACAACTGAGCAACTTCCCTTTCACTTCTCACTTTCATGCACTGGAGAAAGAAATGACAACCCACTCCAGTGTTCTTGCCTGGAGAATCCCAGGGAAGGGGTAGCCTGGTGGGCTACCGTCTATGGGGTCACACAGAGTCGGACACGACTGAAGTGACTTAGCAGCAGCGGCATGTTTTACTTAAGTCAGTTCAAGTCAGTTGAGAATAGAGGCTTTCTTTTAATCTGTATGTCCCTGGTAACTAGGGGTGGGGTAAGAGAAAACAGGAGAAGCTGAAAAAGCAAATGGAAGTCCTTGTTATATATCAAGACCCTGACGTAAATGAAGAGGATCCATGTATAAAATAAATAAGCTACAAGGATATAATGATCAACACAAGGCATATAGCCAATACTTTATAATAACTATAAATGGAATATAACCTTTAAAAACCATACACCACTATGTTGTACACTTGAAATCAATTAAATATTATATATCAATTATATCTCAATAAAAATTAATAAATTAGAACAGAAAATCAGTAGATATCTTGGTGTTCTTACAAAATATGTCTTAGAAACACATACTTTTTTTTTTCAGTTCTGTTCAATTCTGGACACTAAAGTTCAAGGTGCCAGCATGGGCTCCTTATCTGGTGAGAGCCCTCTTCTTCCTGACTATTGGTTGGTGCCTTCTGCCTGAGTCCTCACATTAAGATACTAATCCCATTTGCAGCAACATAGATGGAGCTAGAAATTATCATTCTGTGTGAAATAAGTCAGACAGAGAAAGAACTATCACGTATATGCTAAATTTAAAAAGAATTGAAACAAATGAACTTATTCATGAAACAGAAACAGACTCACAGCCTTAGAGAATGAACTTAAGGTTATCACAGGGGATGTGTCAGGGGGAAGGGATAGTTAGGGAATTTGGAAGAGACCTGTACACACACGCACAAAGCTTACTTTCCTGCACCTCTGGAGGGGTCTGCACACCAGCCTTCCATGTCTTTCGGTTTTGTGTCCGTAGTGCCAGTGTTGGAGTTTGAACTTTTCGAGACACTCCCAACTGCTGGCTTCACGGAGTGTCCCTGGAAGGGCTGGGCTTCCAAAGACAAGGGATATTTTTCTTTCTCAGTTGACAAACCAAGGAAAGGATGTTTTCTGGGTCCCTGGGGACAGCAGGCACCCCAGAAGTGGTGGCCCCGTGTCCCAGCATGCAGGGGCCGGGTTGTTGCCACCCCCTCCTCCTCTCTCCCTGGAGGAGCCAGTGGCCCGGCCTGCCTTGGCCTCCGCATGGCCTTGGGTAGCTCTCACTGCTTACACCAGGTTCACCCGCATTCAGCGGCAGATTCATTTGACCTCCACAACCTGGAAGGAAGCTGGGTAAAGTGTCATTTCTACTACCCAGAAGAGGAAACAGGTGACTGGCCCCAGGTCACATGGCCCATTCATGCCAGCACCCAAAGCCTGGTCTCCAGCTCTCATTCCTTGAACGTCGTTCAGCTTCTCTAGCCAAGAAGGAGGACTCCCTGGATGAGCGGGTGTTTGGGGCAGGGGCTGCCTTGTGTGCCCAGGCTTCTTGCTCAGCAGCAGGCTAGCCCTTCACTGGGTATCTCAGAGCTGGGAGGCACTGTAGAGACCACTAGCTCCGGATCAGCGCCCCAAGGCGGCCAGGCTGGCCAGCGAGACCCAGCAGACCGTGTCATTTCCAGCCCTCCTGCACCTGTCTTCTCCTACTGGTGTCGGGGGTTGCACCTCCTTCCTCTGGGAGCGGCAACAGCTCTGGTGCGCAGCGAAGACAAGATTCCTCTGGCAGGCACTGACCCTCCCTGGTCCCCTGAGGTCCTGCTGGATGGGAGGCGCTCGCAGTCGGACGTGCACCTAAAGGGAACCAGGTGGTACCTCACTCGCTCCAGAGTTCCCGCGCTACTCCCCTGTTCGCTGTTCCCCGGAGGGAAGCCGGCCGGGTTCAACCCCCTGCCCCGCCAGCCCTAAGTCCGAGCGCGCCTCTGAAGCCTTGGTTTCTTCGGAGCCCTGAGCGCTGCGTGTGCAGAAGGGATCCCGGCTCTTCTTTCTGGAGGGGCGGGCTTTGCACGCGGCGTGCCCGCAGTTTTCCGCGCCCCGCAAGCTCCTGGGGAGAGCTGTGGCTCCGGACCCAAGATGCGCGCCTGCCCGCCCGCTTCTCAGCTGGGTTTCCCATGGTCCAGCCTGTCGGCGGGCAGAGAGAAGGCTCGACCCGGAGCACCCCACTCCCGGTCGGGCACACGCGGGAGGGGGCGGCCCAGCGGGCTGATTAGACAGGATCCAAGCAGGAAGTCTTGGTCCCCACCCTGGGCGGCCGACCCACTCCACGCGGCCTGGGCACCTGTACGCCCGTCCATCCATCCGTGTGTCCCTCGGTGCGGCGACCCCGGGAGGCCAGGATGGGGACCGGGGAGGCTCCGTCCGCGACGCCCCCACCCGCAGGCCAATCTGAGGCGGCAGGCGGGGCGGCTGCGCGCGCGCGGCCCAAGATAAGAGGCCAGGTGAGCCTACCTGCGCCGCGGGCGGGACGCGGGGCAGCGCGGAGCGGACCGGAGGCGCGGCGGTCTGGCGGCATGTCAGATAGAAGGAAGAGCTGGGCCCCTCTGTCCAGGTGAGCCGGGGTCCTGACTGCTCCTGGGGCCACAGGCTCGGTTTCACACCGTGCAGCCCCCGGGGTTCCGGCTCTCCTTACTCCTTGTGGACGCTGGCCCGAGCAGGCTGCCTGCGGAGGGCTGTCTAGCCCGGAGAGGCCTCTCTGGGCGCTGGGGAGGCGTTCAGGAGGTAAACGGTCAATTTTCAGCTTCTGAGCTGCCCCTGACTGCTTGTCTTTCTCTGAAAAGTCTGAGAGGCCCCTCCCAGGAAGAGGCGGCCACACTGCCTAGCAGGGTCAGTGAGTAGGCCGAGCAGGCAGGTACCCTCCCAGGGATGGGGCTCAGGTTCTGGGCGCAGCGTTTCGGGGTGCTGTCAGCGCTGGGGAACTTCATGCTTGGCGCTCTCCCTCTCTGTGCTTCGGTCTTCACTCACGAGTGGGGCCTTCAAAGGGTCCAGGGACTGGGTGTCTCATCTTCGTCTTCTGAACATCTAGTCAGGGTCAGAGAAGCCTGGGGGTGGGTGTCCAGGAGGCAGCACCTTCATGTGATTGGTGACTCCTGAACTCTGCCTGGCGTACCCCCAAGAGCATCTCCTGACCCCCTGACACCACCCCCAGAAGACTGAGGCCCATGTAGTGGATGGGCAGGAGCTGCGTAGGCCCCTACTCCTTGACCCGAGGGCTCTCGCTGGTAGAAATTGGCCCCAGGCGGGCGTTTGGGTGGTGAGGCCAGGCTGACTCTGCAGGTGTGGGCAGACCCTCCCATCTGGACCTTGACCCTCCCCTCTCCCCCACCCTCTAGGGACACCCCCCCCCCCATGGCAGCACCTCCCCCACCAGGGCTGAGGTCCCCCTGGACTCTCTGTCCTCACTTCTCTACAGCAGAGGCCTGTGGGGTCTGGAGAGGGGAGGATACCCCCCAAGAAAGGAGATGCTTGGTGCTCTGGACGCAGGCCCAGCATCTCAGAGCCCAGTCACACCCAGGGAGGGTCTGTGCAGAGGGTGGGGCTGGTAGTCAAGGTCTTGGACTCGGTGTGTGGGTCTGATGCGTGAGTGTCTGTGTTTCCAAGCGGGGCCTGTCTGTGTTCGGGTGTGTGTGGGTCTTGCGTAGTGCGGAGAAGTCTGGGTGGGTGGGAGGTTCTGACGTCGCCATTTGGGCCTTGGGCGTTCGCGTCCTCTCAGACCTACATTGAGCATGACGGTGCAGGGCTGGTCTTTGCTGGCCCTCTGCTCAGAGGCCCTGGGCTCCAGTGGCTGCACGGGTGGGCTCTAGTGCCCTGGGGAAGCTGCCCTGCCTCCCCAGGGCCCTGGGCTGCCGCAGCTGTTGCCAATGCTCGCCCAGGAGGCAGCTGGAGCCAGGACCCTCTGCCCCGCTCCCGGGAACAAGCCCCAGCTGGCAGAGGGAAGGGCTGTGAGTCACTGTCAAACGAGATTCCTAGGAGATGGTGGGGGGTGTTGAGGAGGGGGTGAGGAGTGTGGCTCCAGGCAGGGCCCAGGTGGGCAGTGGAGGGCCAGTGGGCCCCCCATCCTTGGCGCCAGATCAAAATGCAGATGCCCAGCCCTGGATGGTGGGTCGGGTGCCCAGGACAGAGCGAGGGGTTAATCATTTCCCCACCTGGCCTCCTGCAGCCCTGCCACCTCCCAAGACGCCTGGTTCTCCCTGGCACCTCTCCCTAGACCGTCAGGGCTGGAGCGGACCTCACTGACCATCAACAGTGGCCCCTTGCATGAGGAGGCCGGCTCCCCTCGGGCAGCACACTGGCCCCGGGTCAGAGGGCCTAGTGTCAGGCCTGCACCCGCTCTTCCCCTCCCAAGGGCTGCATGACCTGCCCTTTGAACCTGGGCCTCCACGGAATGCCCTGGGGCAGCCTCTGTGCCCTCCCCTGTTAACCCTTCCCAGGCAGCTGAGCCTTGACCTATCACACAGCAGATTTCTGTGTGCCAATTCCCTTAGGAAAGAAAGGTTCTGCTGGTCAACCGGCCCGCAGGGACACCCCTGCCCTCAGCTGCTGACCATGGGCACGGCAGACTCAGGAAGAAGGGCCTGGGGAGGGAGCCAAACTGACTCTCCCCTGCACAGTGGGCAGGGAGTTTCCCAAACCACAGAAGGGAAGAGAAGATCCCTTTGTCTAAGGATGGAGCATGGGTGCTGGCAGGCCTGCCTGGAGCGGAGAGGGCTGTGTGTCCAAGTGCCAGCTAGGTGGTGAGGGCAGCGGGGGTGGCTGCTGGGGCTTCAGTTGGTGGCCATGGCTCGAAACCCCCGGGTGCTGGCGTGCACTGACCCTGGCGCTCTAAAGGACAAGCCGTTGGCCGCTGGGTCTCCCCAAACCTGCTTCCCTAGTCTGCACCAGAGCTCAAGCTGACCTGGGGAATCCCAGGCACCCCACTCCCTCTGACTGCTCAGCTCCTGGGCTCCTGAGAAGGTGGAGCCTCCCTGGGCATCCTTCCTGGCACTGGGCCTGTGGTTAACAGGCTGCCCTCGCCGGGAACCTCGGCTCCTTCTTTTACTGGCCATCCTGCCGTGGGTACCTTGTTGATCCTGTGAGCCTTGGAAGCCTCATCTGCAGAATGGAGGTGACCCCCCCCCCCTGCATTCCTCAAGGTTGTGGGGGCCTCTTGTCAGTGGCGCTTGTGAGCACCCGGTGCTGTCTAGGCACATGTCAGAGCCCTACCTGCTCTGTTTATTGGTTTACTGGTCACTGTATTCACCAAACGCGTGTGCTTCTGAGTGCTGAGCACTGCTCTGGGCCCTTTGCTGTTGTTCAGTCCCTCGGTCATGTCTTCGCAACCCCATGGACCACAGCAGGCCAGGCTTCCCTGCCCATCACCAACTCCAGAGCTTACTCAAACTCATGTCCGTTGAGTCGGTGATGCCATCCAACCATCTCATCCTCTGTCGTTCCTTCTCCTCCTGCCTTCAATCTTTCCAAGCATCAGAATATTTTTCAATAAGTTGGCTCTTCCCAACAGGTGGACACAGTATTGGAGCTTCAGCTTCAACACTGGTCCTTCCAATAATCAGGGTTGATTCCCTTCAGGATAGACTGGTTTGATTTCCTTGCTGTCCAAGAGATTCTCAAGAGTCTTCTCCAGCACCATATTTCAAAGGCATCAATTTTTGGTGCCCAGCCTTCCTTATGGTCCAGCTCTCACATCCATACATGACTACTGGAAAAATCATAACTTTGACTATACGGACCTTCGTTGGCAAAGTAGTGTCTTTGTTTTTCAGTGCACTATCTAGGTTTGTTATAGCTTTCTTTCTAATGAGCAAGCATCTTTTAATTTCCTGGCTGCAGTCACCGTCCACAGTGATTTTGGAGCCCAAGAAAACAAAATCTGTCGCTCCTTCCAACTTTTCTTCATCTATTTGCCATGAAGTGATGGGACTGTATGCCATGAGTTTCGTTTTTTGAATGGTGAGTTTTAAGCCAGTTTTTCACTCTCCTCTTTCATCCTCATCAAGAGGCTCTTTAGTTCCTCTTCACTTTCTGCCGTAAGGATGGTATCATCTGCATATTGGAGGTTGTTGATATTTCTCCTGGCAATCTTGATTCCAGCTTGGGATTCATCCAGCTGCATTTCGCATGATGTAGTCTGCATATAAGTTATAGACATATAAGTTATTAGAGTCTGCATATAAGTTATAAGGGTGATAATATACAGCCTTGTTGTACTCCTTTCCCAATTTTGAACCAGTCCATTGTTCAATGTCCAGCTCTAACTGTTGCTTCCTAACCTGCATCCAGATTTCTCAGGAGGCAGGTAACGTGGCCTGGTATTCCCATCTCTTAAAGAATTTTCCACAGTTTGTTGTGATCCATACAGTCAAAGGCTTTAGCATTGTCAATGAAGCAGAAGTAGATGTTTTTCTGGAATTCCCTTTCTTTCTCTATGATGCAGCAGATGTTGACAATTTGATCTCTGGTTCCTCTGACTTTTCTAAACCCAGTTTTGCAATCTGGAAGCTCACAATTCACATCCTGTTGAAGACTAACTTGAAGGATTTTGAGCATAACCTTAGCAGCATGTGGAATGAATACAATTGTCCAGACGTTTGAACATTCTTTGGCACTGCCCTGGGCCTTTGGGTACCTTATATTCATTCCTGGGGCTTCACCCGCCCCCCTGGGAGTCTGATCTCCACCCCTCCTGTCCTTCTCTCCCTTTCCTTCTCTTAAGAGGGGTAGTTCTTTGTTTGGAGATAGCGTTTCTGTTGGGCTGGGGGTGAGCACATCACCCAGGTGAGCAGTGGGGTCTTGGTGTACAGCTGGGGGTCACTCCAGGATGCCTGGGCTGACACCCTCTGGGCAAGAAGCTGTCTGGTATGAGTCACTTCCCCAAGACTAGACTCCGACAGATCACACGTTGTCTGACCCAGGTTCCACCTACAAACCAGCAGTTTTCCCTGAGTGCTGAGTGGCCTGTGTGGGAACAGGCTTGCTCAGGCCCAAGGAATCCTGGGCGTTCCATCCCTACCTGGCCACAGGTGTGCAGGGGAGTCCCAGCTCTGTGGGCCAGTCACCCTGTTGGGGGTGGACTCTCATCTCTGCAGCACATGGCTGACCCCAAACTGTGGACTCGAGGGAGGGTCCACAGGGGGAGGGCTGACCTTGTGGACCCAGGGGAAGCCACGTGCAGGGGGCCTTTCTCACCTGGACAAGAGCATCAGGGCCTGGTTGAGGGGCCATGGATTCCTGTAAAGTGAGTGATGGCAGTGGCCTGGAGTGGTCCAGTTTCCATCCCATGATCAAGGCCGTGGTGCCTGGGCTGGAGCCCTTCCCACCCACTCAGGGGGAGTCGAGCCCTGACAGGCAGGGGTGCTGAGGTCTGCACCGCCAGCGAGGCTGACAGCCAGGCGTGGGCAGGTACCATTGTAGGGCCTAGGGTTTGCTGCCCCTTTGTGCTCCCACATGTCAGGGAGAGATCTGGTGACCTCACAAGAAGGAGAGCCCTGCCCTCTGTACCTGGCGCCACGTTTGGTGGCATGCATGTTCTGGGCACTGTGGTGGATGCACCCTGTCCCATGGCCTTTTCTCTCCCCATGGGACAAGCTCTCCACACTTTGTTTGCAAATCTCTGACACTGCTGCTTGTTAACCCTTCTCAGAGGCTGGGCGTTACAAGCTCCTCCTTCTGGAGCCCCCTGGTTGTCTCTTGTCCAATCGAGCTTTTTCTAAGGGTCTGGGAGCCTCTTTGCCCAGCACTGCCCGGTGGGCCCCTTCCTGCTGTCTCAGCACATCCCCTTCCTGTGGTCCACCAGGCTGGCTCCTCTCTCCTCCATCGAGTGAGTGTCTCCTCACCCTTCACGTCCTCCTGCCCCACCCCCACCACCACTGCTGAGACATCTCACTGAAACCTTCCCTCCCTGATGGCCCCCAGCCTTCTAAAAGCACCACCAGGAGCTGCTCAAGCCCACTTTCCTTCATTTTTCTCATTGCCTCGCTGGCCCCCCATCCCCATCCAGCCCCCCAGCAAACCCAGTAGACTCTGCCTTCAAATTGTGTCCCAAATCCATCACTTAAGTCTCCTAGTGGCTCCCCACACATGGAGTGAACCCGCGTCTCCCTTGGTCCCGAAGCACCTGCTCTGGCTCCCCTTCTGCTGAGTTCAGCATCCCCCGCCCCCAATGCCGCACATGCCGGCTCCACCAGCACCCCCGCTCCTCACAGCTCTGTCCCCTCCAGCGCTGCCGCCCCTTGTCTTTTGTCCCTCCTGTCCTTTTGTTCACGAGCCGGGGAGCCCTGCTCAAAAAACGTGAGTTTACTAAACACCAGGTCAGCGAACATGACGCTGGGCCTGAACGAAGAGGTCAGGGTGGTGGTGTGGCTCCTGCCCCTTTTAGGGAGGAGGACTGGGGAGGTGCAGGGAAGTGACCCCCCCTTAGGTGGGAGGATTAAGCAGGCTGTCTGACCTGGCCCTGCAGAAGTCTCCCCAGGGTCCGGGGGCTCTTTCCTTTAGGAAGCTTCTTAGATAGGTTTTATATGTCATTCACTTGGTAAAACTTGTGGGTTTCCTCCAGGTCACGTGTCTGCTCCTCCTATGATACTTCTTCCGTGGTTGCATGTGAGGCTCTGTAGAGGCAGGCGAGGCCACGGTAGGAATACGGCAGCGGAGAGGCTGGGGAACAGTTTTGGGCGCTAACCAGGCGGGAGCCTTACTACCCTGCAGTGATGCTGGGAGGCGAGAGGGTGGCCTTCCCCGGACCCTTCTGATCGGGGCCCAGACTGCTGGACAGGAGCCCCGGCCCACATGGCCTGGAGCTTCCCCTGTGGCCCCTGGGGAAGCTCGGCCTCCCTCCCCGCGGGCCCCGCCCCTGGCCTCCCTCCCAGTAGGCCCAGCCTCTGGCCTCCAGGCCATCCTGTCCCCCATCTGCAGTCCAGCCCTTTCCCTCCCGGTGCAGAGCGGGGCTCACTTCCCTTTCTCAGTATTTGGCTGGTGGATCTGTGACCCTGTAGTTCCCAGTGGGAGGCTAGCCCAGCTTGGTTCCTCAGAAATTCTTTGCTCTTTGGCTAGAATGGGAGTGGGGTGCTGGGGGGAGGTAGGTGCGTGGGCAGGTGGGTGAGGATGACTGGTGGGAGGCTGGGGCAGGGTGCTGTAGGGACATGGGGCTGGAGGCAGGATGGTGGAAGGCGGGGTCTGGGGGCTGGCTATGAGGGGGACCGGTATGAGAGTGACTATGGCTCTGAGAATGACTATGAATGACTGTGAGTGACTAAGTGACCAGGGGCCAGAGGCAGGCTCTGCCCCTCACTCCCGCCCACGGGAAGGCTGGTTTTCGGAGGTGAAGGAGGCTGGAGCACCTAGACAGTGAGGGAAGCAATGCTGGGTTCCCCTTTGGGGATGGCTGGTTCATCTGGGATCTCTGTCTGCGGGGCTGGGACATCCCAGGGGAGCCGGGGAGCTGGGATGTTTCTCAGTCACTGTTCATCTGAGAGCCTCAGATCAAAGCCGGGCTCGGCCAGGTTCACCTGCCTCCTTCGGGCTGAGCAGTGACCACCCTGCCACTTCCCTGGGCGCCCAGGCAGGGTGGACCCCCATTCCAGTGGGGGTGCAGGGTGAAGTCCGGAACGCCGCTCCCCTCACCCATGATGTCAGCAGCGGGGACGCTCTGGACGTCACCCTGAGGCTATGCTGACCCTCCATTCCCGCCAGCCGGACCCAGCAGTGGGCCCTGGAGGACAAGGAGGAACAGGAGCGAGAACGCCGGCGGCGACTCTGGAACCTGAGATTCACCACGGACGATGAGGACCTGCCGGCCCCTGAGAGGTGCGGGTGGGAGGCAGGACCCCAGTGAGGATGGACCAGCTGCCCCTGCCTGGGGAGTGGGCTGACCTTCTGTGGGCCCCAGGCTGGTCAGGACAGCAGTCAGGACCAGTGTGGGTGAGCTGGGCCGCTCTTGCTGGGCATTTTATAAGCTTAGCTCATCCTTCCACGCTCCTGAGAGTGCTAACCCGCCTCTCAGGTGGGTGCACAGCTCGTGCACCAGGGGCACGACCTGGGGGTTTTTGGGCCCTGGGCCAACCATGCCCCTTCAGCCCGGCCCCCTTCTGCTAGTGGACCCCCGTGGATTCTGATGGGAAGGAGGTGCTGCTGGTCTGATCACTAGCCCCGAGACTGAGCTCCCCAACACGCCTCACCGCGGGGACAGGGCCCACTCGGGGGACGCATCTCCTCTCACTTCTGAACAAGCTCAGTTCGCAGACCTGGCAGGAGGCTCAGCCAGCGAGTGAACTCACCTGAGCTGGGGCGGGCAGGTGGAGGCACAGGAGGGGCCCTTCTGCAGCAGCCCAGGTTTGGGGCAGCCTCCCGTGCGGCTCCCCGGCTCCTGGAGAGGGGGCGCAGGGCATTTGGCCTGCACTGCACCCACGTGGCCATGGGGGCACGGAGGCCTGGGCACCACTCCCGGCTCCTGTGCCCATTGCCGTGTGACTCGGGCCAGCGCCCTGCCTGTCTTTGCTCCTCATCTGTAAACGGCAGGGCCTGACAGAGAAGAGGTATTTGTTGAAAATGGAGTGGTTGCACCCTACAGGCGTGAGGTGGGGAGAGCTATGCAGGCAGCACTGGACGGAGGGTTGGCAAGCAGAGGGGCTTGGAGCAGAGTCCACATGGAGGCCAGCCAGCCAGTGCAGCAGCATGGGGAGCAGCAGGTTCAGGAGGGCATCAGACCCAGGTCATGAGCCTTTCATGCCGCCTGTGCCTGAAGGCAGGATGGGGTTCCTGGGGTTCGGGAGGGTGGAAGGTGGAGAGAGGGGAGCAGCGTCTGAGGCGGGACTGACTCCACAGCACAGGGACAGCAGCTGTTTCTGGCCTGGGGGTCCTGCCAAATGGACCGTGTCTCGGGAGGACAGGGAGCCCCCACCGTCTGTGTACAGAGGCCGCGTTCTCTTTGCCAGAGTGAGGTGGGGCACAGGGGCAGGCCCGGTGTCCCGTGGGCGGGAAGGCCTCACCTGCTTTGTCTCGCCCTGTCTTCCTGCCCTGCAGCAGCAGCGTGAGGCTCCCGGCCAGCTCGGTCAAATTAGGCCTGAAGGTGGAGCAATACCTCTCGGCCATACAGGTGAGAGGGCCGGGCCCTGGGGTGTGCTGGGCATGCCAGGGGCCTCAGGCTCCAGCGTCAACGGCCTGTGCTCTCTGCTCCCAGAGATCAGAGTCTATCAGGTATGCAAACCCATTCCACACTGAGTTCCCAGTGGTTCCCGTGGATGTCACCAGCAAGCGCCACCTTTTCGAGAAGGAGCAGGTGGGCCAGAGCCAAGAGGACCCAGCCTCTAGCCGCAAGGTGAGTGGCCCTGGCGCACCAGGGCTCTGCAGACCGCTGAGCCTGGGGTCTGCAGAACTGGAGCCTGGGCACTGTGGGACAGCTCCATGCTTTCCTGCGTCTGTCTGGCGGACTCGAGGGCCCGGCCATGCCTGTTGCTGAGCCCCCCAGCCCAGCGGTGCACACAGCTCCGGGGGAGGGTCCTATGGCCTGGCCGTGTAGATGTGGTGAGGGGGCCCCTCTGGAGATGCCAGCCCGGCCCCAAGGTGGGAGCTCTCTCCTCAGGAGAACTTGCAGCTCTCAGGGGTGGAGAAGTCACAGCTCATCCTGTGGATGAGCAGGGCCCAGGAGTCAGCACAGCAGGGCCCACAGGTACCAGATGTGCCCCTCTGGCCCCGGTCTCCCTGCAGGCCTCTCATAGTGGGATGACCCATCACGGGAGGGACAGCCCTGAGTGCAGTGGAGATGCTCTGCACGCGGGATGGCCATGTGGAAGCCTGCGGGTCAGAGGGTGGAAGGAGTCGGGCCTGGGGTCCTCCCCTGAGAAGAGGCGGGCCAGGGGGCTCTGCAGCAGCCTGAGCCCGGTCTCTGACCTGATTCCCAGAACCAGGAGACACAGAGGGAGTTGGCAGCTGGCAGCAAGCCCCAGTGGAGGAAGAAGCCAGAGGCCCCGCTGGGTGCCGAGGTGAGTGGGGGCCCAGCGGTTGGGGCAGCTCTCCCTGGAGAACGTGGGCCAGCAGGCACCCACTCCTCCACGGCAGGCCTGGCAGGGGGTGCTGGCGGGCAGGGCACATGCGGGCTCCTAGAAGCCGTCTGCTGCACAGAAGACACTTGAGCCGAAAGCAAGCCTGGACCCTGAGACTCCCCCGCCCCAGTAAATGTTTCATGTTCCAGAAGATCTCTGTGCTGGAGGAGAGAGCTGTCTCAGGAAAGAGGGCAGTTCCAGACAAAGCCAGCGACTCAGAGAAAAGACCAGTGTCTGAGAAAGCCACCGTCTTCGAGAAGACCCCAGTCCCCGAGATGCAGCCGGCCCCAGTCAGGGCCATGGCCCCAGTGTGGCCCCAGGACTGGGAGCAGTCAGCCTCAGCAGAGTGCCCATCCAGCCCCAGGAGGCAGCGGGGCACTGGGCCTGAGAAGGAGCCCGAGTCTTTGGCGGGGCCTCTGCCCCGGGCTGGCGGCCTCCCGCCTGTCACTCTGCAGGTGCACGGTGCCCCCCACCTCCCTGTCCTCCCGGCATCTCTGGCTGCCTCCCTGTCTCCTGTCCTCCCATCTGCTGTCCTCCCGGTGTCTCTGGCTTCCTCCCTTTCTCCTGTCCTCCCTCCAGGCCGGCCCCAGCTCTGTCTCCCCTCCCTGCCTGCTCTGCTGCCCACAGGACAGGGGACTGGGATGGGGTCTCACCTGGCACCCACACCACACCCTCATCCCAGGCCCAGACTCCAGGGAAGCCTCAGATGCTTCTAGAAGCTCCCCCATCCCTGGAAACCCTGTCCACTGGCCTGGCCCTGAGCCTGTGGCTGCACCTCCACAGCCGAGGCAGCAGGCGGGGGCAGAGGACCAGCCTGCTGCCACCGCCCCTTGCTGCTAGGGTGAGCCGGGCCTGCGGGGGCTCCGGGCTGCCTGTCCTCCCGCATGACTTGCTCCCTGCTCCGTCCAGGTGAGCAGCCCCAGCACGGAGGCGGAGGCCAAGTCCCCCTCGCCCACAGTGGCCTTGCCCACCTTCAGCAGCAGCCTGCAGCGCTCCAGCCCCCACGCCATCTCCTTCAGGGTGAGCCTGGCTGCTGTGGGCCCCTCCCTGCAGGGCTCGGGGCAGTGGGGAGGCAGGCAGGAGGCACCCTGAGACGATCTGGGGGCATCAAGGAGGGGCTGTTGACCTGGCTTGATGGGAGGGGCCATGCCCCAGGCCCAAGGCAGGCCTTTCATGGGGGTGTGGCTGGCGTCTGTGTAGAGGAGAGTGCGGGCGAGAACCCAGGGTGGGCTGTGTTCTGAGAGGCAAGTCCTCCCTTGTGGAGGCTGTGGCTGCCACGGACCCCGCTCACTGGCACCTTTCTTCTCTTTCCAGATGAGCCCCCGGAGAGATAGCTCAGAGGCGGCCTTAACCCGCAGGTCAGGGCCTGGGGTTCATCTGATGTGGGGCTGAGGCATGAGGTGCAGCAAGGGGAGGGTCCAGCTGCCTGGAGAATGCGGGTGGGAGGGGACGTCCTGGGCCATGGGTTGCCGGGGGCGGGGTGGCGGCGAGTGGGTGTGCTGGGGTCGTTTGAGTCAAGCACTGGGGATTCATGCACGCAGGCTGCACCATCTGCCCCAAGACTGTCTCTGAGACCAGCAGTCCTGGGCGAGGCTTGGGGACGTGGGGCACACAGTGGATGAGGGAGTTGCTGCCTTTGCTTCAGAGTGAGACGTGCAGGAACCACAGGGCTCAGAGGTCCCAGGGGTTCAGGACAGGAACCGAGGGCTGGAGCCCCTTGCAGTCAGGGGAGCTCAGCCTGCGAGAGTGGGGTGAGGGCAGAAGATGGTGAGCGTCAGGGAGCATGAGGTGGGGAGAACTCTATGAGACAGCAGGGCGATGGCAGGGGGCGGAGGGCATCAGGGGATGTGAGGTGGGGAGAGCGCTGCAGGCAGCTCTGGACGGAGGGTCGGCAAGCGGAGGGGCTTGGAACAGAGTCCGCATGGAGGCCAGCTAGCCTGCGTGGCAGCACGGGGAGCAGGGTTGGGGCACCAGGTTCAGGAGGGCATCAGACCCAGGTCATGGGCCTTTCATGCTGCCTGTGCCTGAGGGCAGGATGGGGTTGATCTGGAAAGGGGAGCCTGGGGTTCGGGAGGGTGGAAGGTGGAGAGAGGGGAGCAGCGTCTGAGGCGGGACTGACTCCACAGCACAGGGACAGCAGCTGTTTCTGGCCTGGGGGTCCTGCCAAATGGACCGTGTCTCGGGAGGACAGGGAGCCCCCACCGTCTGTGTACAGAGGCCGCGTTCTCTTTGCCAGAGTGAGGTGGGGCACAGGGGCAGGCCCGGTGTCCCGTGGGCGGGAAGGCCTCACCTGCTTTGTCTCGCCCTGTCTTCCTGCCCTGCAGCAGCAGCGTGAGGCTCCCGGCCAGCTCGGTCAAATTAGGCCTGAAGGTGGAGCAATACCTCTCGGCCATACAGGTGAGAGGGCCGGGCCCTGGGGTGTGCTGGGCATGCCAGGGGCCTCAGGCTCCAGCGTCAACGGCCTGTGCTCTCTGCTCCCAGAGATCAGAGTCTATCAGGTATGCAAACCCATTCCACACTGAGTTCCCAGTGGTTCCCGTGGATGTCACCAGCAAGCGCCACCTTTTCGAGAAGGAGCAGGTGGGCCAGAGCCAAGAGGACCCAGCCTCTAGCCGCAAGGTGAGTGGCCCTGGCGCACCAGGGCTCTGCAGACCGCTGAGCCTGGGGTCTGCAGAACTGGAGCCTGGGCACTGTGGGACAGCTCCATGCTTTCCTGCGTCTGTCTGGCGGACTCGAGGGCCCGGCCATGCCTGTTGCTGAGCCCCCCAGCCCAGCGGTGCACACAGCTCCGGGGGAGGGTCCTATGGCCTGGCCGTGTAGATGTGGTGAGGGGGCCCCTCTGGAGATGCCAGCCCGGCCCCAAGGTGGGAGCTCTCTCCTCAGGAGAACTTGCAGCTCTCAGGGGTGGAGAAGTCACAGCTCATCCTGTGGATGAGCAGGGCCCAGGAGTCAGCACAGCAGGGCCCACAGGTACCAGATGTGCCCCTCTGGCCCCGGTCTCCCTGCAGGCCTCTCATAGTGGGATGACCCATCACGGGAGGGACAGCCCTGAGTGCAGTGGAGATGCTCTGCACGCGGGATGGCCATGTGGAAGCCTGCGGGTCAGAGGGTGGAAGGAGTCGGGCCTGGGGTCCTCCCCTGAGAAGAGGCGGGCCAGGGGGCTCTGCAGCAGCCTGAGCCCGGTCTCTGACCTGATTCCCAGAACCAGGAGACACAGAGGGAGTTGGCAGCTGGCAGCAAGCCCCAGTGGAGGAAGAAGCCAGAGGCCCCGCTGGGTGCCGAGGTGAGTGGGGGCCCAGCGGTTGGGGCAGCTCTCCCTGGAGAACGTGGGCCAGCAGGCACCCACTCCTCCACGGCAGGCCTGGCAGGGGGTGCTGGCGGGCAGGGCACATGCGGGCTCCTAGAAGCCGTCTGCTGCACAGAAGACACTTGAGCCGAAAGCAAGCCTGGACCCTGAGACTCCCCCGCCCCAGTAAATGTTTCATGTTCCAGAAGATCTCTGTGCTGGAGGAGAGAGCTGTCTCAGGAAAGAGGGCAGTTCCAGACAAAGCCAGCGACTCAGAGAAAAGACCAGTGTCTGAGAAAGCCACCGTCTTCGAGAAGACCCCAGTCCCCGAGATGCAGCCGGCCCCAGTCAGGGCCATGGCCCCAGTGTGGCCCCAGGACTGGGAGCAGTCAGCCTCAGCAGAGTGCCCATCCAGCCCCAGGAGGCAGCGGGGCACTGGGCCTGAGAAGGAGCCCGAGTCTTTGGCGGGGCCTCTGCCCCGGGCTGGCGGCCTCCCGCCTGTCACTCTGCAGGTGCACGGTGCCCCCCACCTCCCTGTCCTCCCGGCATCTCTGGCTGCCTCCCTGTCTCCTGTCCTCCCATCTGCTGTCCTCCCGGTGTCTCTGGCTTCCTCCCTTTCTCCTGTCCTCCCTCCAGGCCGGCCCCAGCTCTGTCTCCCCTCCCTGCCTGCTCTGCTGCCCACAGGACAGGGGACTGGGATGGGGTCTCACCTGGCACCCACACCACACCCTCATCCCAGGCCCAGACTCCAGGGAAGCCTCAGATGCTTCTAGAAGCTCCCCCATCCCTGGAAACCCTGTCCACTGGCCTGGCCCTGAGCCTGTGGCTGCACCTCCACAGCCGAGGCAGCAGGCGGGGGCAGAGGACCAGCCTGCTGCCACCGCCCCTTGCTGCTAGGGTGAGCCGGGCCTGCGGGGGCTCCGGGCTGCCTGTCCTCCCGCATGACTTGCTCCCTGCTCCGTCCAGGTGAGCAGCCCCAGCACGGAGGCGGAGGCCAAGTCCCCCTCGCCCACAGTGGCCTTGCCCACCTTCAGCAGCAGCCTGCAGCGCTCCAGCCCCCACGCCATCTCCTTCAGGGTGAGCCTGGCTGCTGTGGGCCCCTCCCTGCAGGGCTCGGGGCAGTGGGGAGGCAGGCAGGAGGCACCCTGAGACGATCTGGGGGCATCAAGGAGGGGCTGTTGACCTGGCTTGATGGGAGGGGCCATGCCCCAGGCCCAAGGCAGGCCTTTCATGGGGGTGTGGCTGGCGTCTGTGTAGAGGAGAGTGCGGGCGAGAACCCAGGGTGGGCTGTGTTCTGAGAGGCAAGTCCTCCCTTGTGGAGGCTGTGGCTGCCACGGACCCCGCTCACTGGCACCTTTCTTCTCTTTCCAGATGAGCCCCCGGAGAGATAGCTCAGAGGCGGCCTTAACCCGCAGGTCAGGGCCTGGGGTTCATCTGATGTGGGGCTGAGGCATGAGGTGCAGCAAGGGGAGGGTCCAGCTGCCTGGAGAATGCGGGTGGGAGGGGACGTCCTGGGCCATGGGTTGCCGGGGGCGGGGTGGCGGCGAGTGGGTGTGCTGGGGTCGTTTGAGTCAAGCACTGGGGATTCATGCACACAGGCTGCACCATCTGCCCCAAGACTGTCTCTGAGACCAGCAGTCCTGGGCGAGGCTTGGGGACGTGGGGCACACAGTGGATGAGGGAGTTGCTGCCTTTGCTTCAGAGTGAGACGTGCAGGAACCACAGGGCTCAGAGGTCCCAGGGGTTCAGGACAGGAACCGAGGGCTGGAGCCCCTTGCAGTCAGGGGAGCTCAGCCTGCGAGAGTGGGGTGAGGGCAGAAGATGGTGAGCGTCAGGGAGCATGAGGTGGGGAGAACTCTATGAGACAGCAGGGCGATGGCAGGGGGCGGAGGGCATCAGGGGATGTGAGGTGGGGAGAGCGCTGCAGGCAGCTCTGGACGGAGGGTCGGCAAGCGGAGGGGCTTGGAACAGAGTCCGCATGGAGGCCAGCTAGCCTGCGTGGCAGCACGGGGAGCAGGGTTGGGGCACCAGGTTCAGGAGGGCATCAGACCCAGGTCATGGGCCTTTCATGCTGCCTGTGCCTGAGGGCAGGATGGGGTTGATCTGGAAAGGGGAGCCTGGGGTTCGGGAGGGTGGAAGGTGGAGAGAGGGGAGCAGCGTCTGAGGCGGGACTGACTCCACAGCACAGGGACAGCAGCTGTTTCTGGCCTGGGGGTCCTGCCAAATGGACCGTGTCTCGGGAGGACAGGGAGCCCCCACCGTCTGTGTACAGAGGCCGCGTTCTCTTTGCCAGAGTGAGGTGGGGCACAGGGGCAGGCCCGGTGTCCCGTGGGCGGGAAGGCCTCACCTGCTTTGTCTCGCCCTGTCTTCCTGCCCTGCAGCAGCAGCGTGAGGCTCCCGGCCAGCTCGGTCAAATTAGGCCTGAAGGTGGAGCAATACCTCTCGGCCATACAGGTGAGAGGGCCGGGCCCTGGGGTGTGCTGGGCATGCCAGGGGCCTCAGGCTCCAGCGTCAACGGCCTGTGCTCTCTGCTCCCAGAGATCAGAGTCTATCAGGTATGCAAACCCATTCCACACTGAGTTCCCAGTGGTTCCCGTGGATGTCACCAGCAAGCGCCACCTTTTCGAGAAGGAGCAGGTGGGCCAGAGCCAAGAGGACCCAGCCTCTAGCCGCAAGGTGAGTGGCCCTGGCGCACCAGGGCTCTGCAGACCGCTGAGCCTGGGGTCTGCAGAACTGGAGCCTGGGCACTGTGGGACAGCTCCATGCTTTCCTGCGTCTGTCTGGCGGACTCGAGGGCCCGGCCATGCCTGTTGCTGAGCCCCCCAGCCCAGCGGTGCACACAGCTCCGGGGGAGGGTCCTATGGCCTGGCCGTGTAGATGTGGTGAGGGGGCCCCTCTGGAGATGCCAGCCCGGCCCCAAGGTGGGAGCTCTCTCCTCAGGAGAACTTGCAGCTCTCAGGGGTGGAGAAGTCACAGCTCATCCTGTGGATGAGCAGGGCCCAGGAGTCAGCACAGCAGGGCCCACAGGTACCAGATGTGCCCCTCTGGCCCCGGTCTCCCTGCAGGCCTCTCATAGTGGGATGACCCATCACGGGAGGGACAGCCCTGAGTGCAGTGGAGATGCTCTGCACGCGGGATGGCCATGTGGAAGCCTGCGGGTCAGAGGGTGGAAGGAGTCGGGCCTGGGGTCCTCCCCTGAGAAGAGGCGGGCCAGGGGGCTCTGCAGCAGCCTGAGCCCGGTCTCTGACCTGATTCCCAGAACCAGGAGACACAGAGGGAGTTGGCAGCTGGCAGCAAGCCCCAGTGGAGGAAGAAGCCAGAGGCCCCGCTGGGTGCCGAGGTGAGTGGGGGCCCAGCGGTTGGGGCAGCTCTCCCTGGAGAACGTGGGCCAGCAGGCACCCACTCCTCCACGGCAGGCCTGGCAGGGGGTGCTGGCGGGCAGGGCACATGCGGGCTCCTAGAAGCCGTCTGCTGCACAGAAGACACTTGAGCCGAAAGCAAGCCTGGACCCTGAGACTCCCCGCCCCAGTAAATGTTTCATGTTCCAGAAGATCTCTGTGCTGGAGGAGAGAGCTGTCTCAGGAAAGAGGGCAGTTCCAGACAAAGCCAGCGACTCAGAGAAAAGACCAGTGTCTGAGAAAGCCACCGTCTTCGAGAAGACCCCAGTCCCCGAGATGCAGCCGGCCCCAGTCAGGGCCATGGCCCCAGTGTGGCCCCAGGACTGGGAGCAGTCAGCCTCAGCAGAGTGCCCATCCAGCCCCAGGAGGCAGCGGGGCACTGGGCCTGAGAAGGAGCCCGAGTCTTTGGCGGGGCCTCTGCCCCGGGCTGGCGGCCTCCCGCCTGTCACTCTGCAGGTGCACGGTGCCCCCCACCTCCCTGTCCTCCCGGCATCTCTGGCTGCCTCCCTGTCTCCTGTCCTCCCATCTGCTGTCCTCCCGGTGTCTCTGGCTTCCTCCCTTTCTCCTGTCCTCCCTCCAGGCCGGCCCCAGCTCTGTCTCCCCTCCCTGCCTGCTCTGCTGCCCACAGGACAGGGGACTGGGATGGGGTCTCACCTGGCACCCACACCACACCCTCATCCCAGGCCCAGACTCCAGGGAAGCCTCAGATGCTTCTAGAAGCTCCCCCATCCCTGGAAACCCTGTCCACTGGCCTGGCCCTGAGCCTGTGGCTGCACCTCCACAGCCGAGGCAGCAGGCGGGGGCAGAGGACCAGCCTGCTGCCACCGCCCCTTGCTGCTAGGGTGAGCCGGGCCTGCGGGGGCTCCGGGCTGCCTGTCCTCCCGCATGACTTGCCCCCTGCTCCGTCCAGGTGAGCAGCCCCAGCATGGAGGCGGAGGCCAAGTCCCCCTCGCTGGTGGGCCAGAGCCGAGGGCCCAGCCTCCAGCCACAAGGTGAGTGGCTCGGTCCTGCCAGGCGTCTGCAGACCGCTGAGCCTGGGGTCTGCAGAGCTGAAGCCTGGGCACTGCAGGACAGTTCCATGCTTTCCTGTGTCTGTCTGGCGGACTCTAGGGCCCGGCCATGCCTGTTGCTGAGCCCCCAGCCCAGCTGTTCACACAGCTCCAGGGGAGGGTCCCATGGCCTGGCCGTGTAGATGTGGGGAGGGGGGCCCTCTGGAGATGCCAGCCCGGCCCCAAGGTGGGAGCTCTCTCCTCAGGAGAACTTGCAGCTCTCAGGGGTGGAGAAGTCACAGTTCAACCTGTGGATGAGCAGGGCCCAGGGGTCAGCACAGCAGGGCCCACAGGTACTGCGCGTCTCCCTGCAGGCCTCTCGTAGTGGAATGACCCGTCAGGGACGGGACAGCCCCAAGCATAGTGGATAAGCTCTGCATGCGGGATGGCTGTGGGGAAGCCTGTGGGTCAGAGGGCGGAAGGAGGGCCTGGAGTCCTCCCCCAGGAAGGGACGGGCCAGGGGACTCTGCAGCAGCCTGAGCCCGGTCTCTGTCCTGATGCCCAGAACCAGGAGACGCAGTAGGAGTCGGAAGCTGGCAAGAGTCCCCAGTGTAGGAAGAAGCCGGAGCCCCCGCTGGGTGCCAAGGTGAGTCGGGGCCCAGGGGCTGGGGCGGTTATCCCTGGAGACTATGGGCCAGCAGGTGCCCACTCCTCCACAGCAGGCCTGGGCCCTGCCCAGCGTGGGGGGACTGGGGAAAAGGGGGTGTCCCTGCCCCGCCCCATGAACCCCCTTGTCCTAACCGTCCTTGGTCCCACAGGTGTGAGGAGCCAGTCTCAGGCCAGCAGCCGCGCTGGCTGCCTCTCCCGCCCACTTTCCACACTGGACCCGGGAGGATGCTGGCCAGCTTCCTCCCCACCCTTCTGGGGCAGGTGTGTCCCAAGCCTGTCCAGCTGCGGGCACTGCGCATCTGCACAGAACCTCGCCACCCTGTCCACGTGGACTCCTGCTCTTCCTCCTCCTCCGGGTCCGTCAGGTCGCACCAGTGTCTCCGTGCACCTCTCCCAGGCTGGCCCCCACCGTCCTTGTGCTGCCTGCCAGGCTGGAGGAGCCATGCTGACCTCTCCCAGGCCCTGCCTTGCTCCCCTTCACACCCCACCTGCTGTCCTGGCTAACCCATCCTGTGCCCCTCCCCACACTCAGGAAAGAGCTGATAAACTCAATCACTCTCAGGTGTGACCAATAATTCCTTAAAAATCATTCTTGCCAGAAGCTTTGCTTTTCAGCGGAGGCTAAACAGTGTGGGGATGATGTTCTAGCTGTGGGGGCCCCAGGGGGGCAGGCATTTGTCTGACAGCAGCCTCTGTGGCCACAGCCCAGCACACTTGCCCCCACACCTAGATCTCCTCTCCCCTGCCCTCCTGGGCCAGAGGGGACGCTGAGCTGTGTGTAGACCAAGCAGCCAGAGCCAGCCTGGTGCCGTCAGCTCTGCGTGCTCTGTGTGGCTGGTGCTGTTGCCCCCTGGGGGAGCCCTCAGTGCCCATTGGGGCTTCCTGGGAAGGGTGCAGCGGGCAGCACCACACTGCCCACCCTCTTGCACTCACTCTACACATGAAGGCCCTGCACTCACCCTTCGGGGCGGGGGAGGAGGGACGCACGCCCAGGGCGACCTCAGGGCGATGTGTGAGGACAGCACACAGCCCGGGCACCCGCCTGACCACGCCCGCCTCCTGTGCCAGGCCTCCTGTGGGTCCCCAGGGCCGTGGGCACCGTCTCTGTGTTCTTGTCCCTCATCTGCTGTTAGCTCGGAGAGGTGACTTCCCCTCGTGGGCAAGGGCAGGGCGTCCAGGGCAGGCCAGCTGTGGCGGCTGCAGTGACGGCCGCCTGTGCTCCGAGTTAGTCCATCCTGCCTTAGGATGGCCCCTGGATCCCACACACAGTCAGGCCACGGATGCCTGGAACCTGCCAGGCTTTTCCTGTGGGGCCTCGGGTGCCAGAGCCCTCTCCCAGGCATCCACGGAAGCAAATTCTGTCCCATTTGAAGGACTTTTGAGCTTACAAGGCACCCACTGAAGTAGCTTGAGTTAAGGGAAGGTGTAGGAAAAGCGGTTCCTAAATTGCAGATTTCGGGGCAGGACATAAAGCCTGGCTGGGCTCCCGGGAGCCAGACCAGGAGAGCGGGTGGCAGCCTGGCTGCTCACTGTCCCCCGGTGCCAGCTGCTGGCTCCTGGCTTCAGCCGGTCTTGCCCCGGATCTACTGGTACGGGAAGGGCCACTGGGCTCAGAGGCCCCCGGGGACCGTGGAAGGACAGCCTCAGCTGAGACGGGGCCAGGTCAACAGAAGAGCAGGTGAGGAGCGCGTGTCGGATGGGGCCTGGGGCTCCCCAGGCAACAAAGTTGAGGGGGGGCGGGACGTGGGTCAGGCGAGGGGGGATGCGGGGAGAGGCTATCGTTGCCCACGGAGAGGAGTGTGCGTCACCACAGGCGGCCCTTGGCAGGGCCGGGGCTCAGGGCCCAGGAGGAGTTGGGCAGGACAGGGGCCCTGAGAATTCAGAGAGCAGGCCTATCCCAGGTTTGCTTCCTCTTCTTTGTCCTGTCCCAAGCCCGTCCATGACCCAGGTGCTGTGCTGGAGGCCGCAGACACAGGCGTGCAAGCAAATGCAAGGCCCGTGTGCTGGCCACGTGGACATTGTATTCTAGTGGGTTTAGCAGATTGTAATTTTAAGCTGTCGTGTCTTGAATTTCAACCATCTTCCCTGCCCCTCTACTCAACCAGCTGCCTCTTTGAAGAGAACCCTTGCTCTTTGCTGGAAGTTTGACCTTGAATTTGACACCCTGCAGTGGGTCTACTCCCTGCCCAGTGGGGGAGGGCTTGCCACGTGGCTTGGGGGGCAAGCAGACCCCTCTGTAGGTGTGCTCACTGAGGCCGCCAGAGCCTGCCTCCCCCCTAAGGGTGTTCACCCGCTAGAGGAGCCAGTAGCCTGGAAGCACCCTTGTCCACACATCACCACAGCTGAGCTTATGCCCCAACCTGCCTTCCTGACTGCTGGCATCTGCTTTATCGGGGTTTTCAGGACAGACAGCTGGCTTGTGTTATGTGCCTGCTCCCTCCTGTCCCCTGCGTGGCTGTCCTGGTTTTAAATAGTTTATCTGAGCAGCTGGAAGACCACATGTGCTTATATGGCCTGCGGTACATGTTCCCTTAGCCCTGTCCCTGGCACCTGCCAAAAGAGCAGCCAACACCCCCTCTCCCCCTGCCCCCACCACCTTCAGCGTGACTCCCGCACACATTTCTCCCACCACCAGGCCGCGGGCCTGTTTAAAGCCTGTCCAGCCCCTGCCCTCTCCCAGACCCCACAGGGCAGAGCACACACCACAAGACCCATTGGCAGCTCCTGTTCTGGCTAAGACTGGGGCAGGCTCTAAGAGCAGAGGCATGCCCTGTAGTCTGGGCCCTCTGTCCGAAGTCACAGTGTCCACTCTGACTGGGTGTCAGAGCTGGGAGAGGCCCCCTTCCCTCGGGAGCTTTAGAGGGCGGAGTCTCAGAGATAACTCCCTGAACCTAGTTTAACGGACCCTCAGCCTGAGGCTGGAGACTCCGGTGTGAATCACAGACGTCCCACTGAAGGCCTGGGGTGGGTGGAAGATCTTGGGTGAATAGCTGTCCCTCCCTGGGTCTCTTTCCTCCTCTGTAGGATGGAGAGGCCAGGCCTCTAAATGAAATGATGTTCCGACCCTCGGGGACTCCCCCTCCTGACACCTCCTCCCTCTAGGCGAGGAGCCCCTGCCCCATCCTGGGCAGGTCCTCCCCCCTCACCGGGGAGCAGAGCCGGGCTGTGGGTGCCCACACCAGTCAGAACAGTCCTCGTGGCCACATTCTCCTCCATGGGGTTCAGAAGCTGTCAGAACTGCTGAGAAAGCCTGCCCACCAGAAGCAGCCAGGGGACCAGGGACCCTGGAGGCCCTTCCAGGCAGATGCAGGGCTGGGCCACACCCCAGATGAAGGAATTCATAGGGCATGGACTCCATCTTAGGCCTGTTCATGCTGATCATGCTCAGCCACCTTTCCAATGAACTCTGAACTCTGTGTTTAGTGCCTATGAAAACAACAGAAGGACAAGACCCCCTCTAGACCAGGGAACCTTGAAGATCTATCTAGGTTACTCATCGCCTAAGAGAAAACATACACTAATCACCCCTTCCTCCAGACAGGCCATAAATTTGTCTGTATCTATCAGAGTGTAACCTCAGGGTTATTGATTATTGGCTAACTGTTTGACTGTTCGAGCACATAGCACCTGAATCATGGGCCTATTGGGATTGTATTTTCCTTGGTTTATGTAAGTCTCAAGGAATTTGGAGTGGTGGGTTCAGACATGTACACATGGGGTATAAAAGATTTTCACAAATGCTGGTCAGGGTCCTTGGCTAAGAGGAGACTCTGCCTTGGGCCCGCCGGTGTAATAAACTGCACTCCACTATCTGCATTGTCCTTCTGAATGAGTCTGTTTCCCAGAATGCGTGGCTACAACACGTACAGGGCTCTCCACGGCTGAGCAGCGTGGAGAGACCCGTTTCCTGGAGGGGGAGAGCGGCTCTCTGGGTCAGGGTGTTAACCCTGAGTCCAGTGCCCCCACCCCAGGGTCCCTGCCCCCCATCCTACTGGGGAGAGCACCTGCTGGAGCTCTGCAGGGAGAACCGCTCCCTCCTGAAGGAACACGGCTGGGGGTTGCGGGGGGGGGGGGGGGGGAGGCACCTGGAGATGGGTGTTTGAGGCTCATTCTTGTCCTGGTGCAGCTGGGAGGCCTGACCTCCCGAATTCCTCTTTACCCTGGGTCTTCGGGCAGGAACCTGGGAGGATCTCATTGCCCTGGTCCAGCTCTGCAGGTGGGCCAACAGCTGCTGTCAGGACGAGTCCAGCTGCCTGCTGGGCACAGGGCTGAGGGTGAGGCCTCTGCTCTTCTGTTTCATGGATAGGTTAACAGAGGCGCAGAGAGGTTAAGTGACTCAGATAAGGTCACACAGCAAAGCTGGGTATTAAACCTTGGTCTTTGACAGCATGGCCAGTGTTTCTGCTTTATTCCCCAAGAAAGGTGACCCTGGCCTTTTGGCTGTGATGGCGACTTGCTAGAAAGGACAGATGGGAGCTTGGCGTGGGCCTTCTGGCCCCTCTTCCAACTGGAGGTCCCCCTGGCCCCCCTCCTTCCTGCCACCAGTGCCTGGACGCGATCTCAGATGCCTCTTCTGGGCTGGAAGCCCTCCCCCACCCCGATCTGCCTCTTGAGCGGCTCTATTTTTAGGAGCTGTGCTTACAGGAGTAGGGGGACTCGCAGGGCCACAGAGAGAGTGTGAGGGCCGCACCTCAGGCTGGCCAACCCCCTCCCTGGAGGCCTCCCTGCACCCCAGGGTGACAGACTTCTCCCAGCGCTCAGGCCCCTGGCCTGACTGCTCCCTTGGGAGCAGTGCTGACCTGCCAGTCCTCACCCACCCTGGGCTGGGGGCTGTCCCCCTGCCGCTCTTTCCCCACGCCCCATTTGGAGACTCTTTGGGATGAGTACCCCCACCCAGGGGAGCCAGCTTCAGTCCAAAGCACCCTATTGCCAGCCCCACCCTGCCTGCCCCACTGTAGGTCTGTTTGCCCTGACCCAGCAGGACTGGATGACTGGGAGCAGGCTCAGAAGAGTCACCAGCCTGAGGCTGCCGCCTGAGGCAGTCTCCCCTGGGGGCTACGGGCAGGGCTCCTTCAAGCACCTCTGAGCCACAAAGGGGCTGCCTTGTGGCGAATACCATGCCACCTGCCAGAGCTGGGGCTCACCGCATGTCTGCAGACAGGTGCCTGGGTGGGTCTCAACCATGAGGGCGGGGTCTGGGGGACAGGTGAGTGGGCATCAGCACCCCGTCCAGGGTGCCGTCACTGTAGCCTGAGTCACAGGTTGGTGGCCACAGCACTGGGTACAGCCTCCGTTCACCCTAGCTTTCCTCCCCTTGGAGAAGAGGAACCTGAGGCACAGGGGCCAACAGCCTTCCCACGGTCACACACACAGGGCGTGGAGCTCGTGTCCCGAGCCATGCCCACCTCCCAGCCACCCCTCTGGCCTCTCCGTGTGCTCACAGCGACTGGGACAGCAAGACACTTCCCCATGTGGGGCCCTGGGCTGCCTCAGGCCTTGGGAGTGGGGCTTGGACCCCAGCTTCTGTTCCCAGAGCCGCATGGAAGACACCCTGGAGAAGCTCCATGGAGCTGGGCTTTTCGTAGAGACGGCAGTTGTGAGAGATGAACAGACCCCACACCTGCCCAGGGTCCCCTGGGAACCACCACACAGGCTGGGACGTGGGTATTCCCTCATCTGTGATCCGCCTGATTCCCTGCTCAGCTCATACTCCCCATGTGTCTGGGGTCTGGTGTAACCAGTGTCTGCTGTGTGCTGCGTGTGTATGCACACGTGTGAGGGTGAGCTCCCTTCCATTTAGCCTCTGTGGGTCTGGTATCTGGTGTGTGTCTGATATTGTGTGTGTTGGTGTGTGTCTGCTGTGTGCTGTGGGTGTGTGACCTTATGTGAGGGTGAGCCCCTGGCCGTTTACCTGTGTGTGTCTGTGCAGCCACCAACACAGCGGCCCTGGGCGGCTCTGGAGCCGCGTGTCCCTCGGGTTTCCCTCCAGCCTCCACAGGCCCTGAAGCCATGCTCCGTCCTCCGTGTTTGCCCCACGGTGGCTCTGAGTGTTTCACAGGCAGAACCTCATGCAGCGGCCTCTCCCCGTGACCGTGGGCCCTGAGTTTAGCCCCAGGCGTTGGCTGACCCTGCGGCTTCCTCCCTGTCGCTGAGCTGCTCCCTGGGAAGAGGCCTGGCTGCAGAAGACTCAGGAGCCTGCAGCCTGGCCCTGCTGAAAGGGCGTCTCTGCACGACAGGGGCGCGGGCCCGGTGCAGCTGGTCCAGGGCTGGGGAATGGCAGGCTCAGGGCTTCCCACAGAGACGAGCGGCTGGCCCTCTGCCCACCTGGACTGTCTCTCTCTCTCTCTCTGTAGAGGGAAGAGGAGGCCATGTCGGACGTGGAATAGAGGGTGGATGAGTATGAGCGAGTGCTGGGGCGCTGGGCAGGGGCTGCGCCCGTCGAAGGCATGGGGAGAGCTGCACCCTTGCTTCCAGCCCGTTGCCTCGGGCTGCCCCTGGCAGGGGGCTGGCCGTGAAGACCCCAGGGCTGGAGGATGGACTGGCCGGGGGCTGGGGGTTGGGCCTCCTGAGAAAAGACCAGAGAGTTTCCCTGAGGACCCAGAGGCCACAGAGCCACCGTGCCCATAAACCTGCCCCAGACCTGGCATCATGGCCCTAGGGGCTGCTGGCCCTGCCCTCTGCCCTGTCCCAGGGGCCAGGGAGGGGGAGCACACTGGAAACCATCAGTCAGTCACCTCTGGGGGAGGCAGTGCCCGGGGCAGACAGGACCGCAGGCGTAGCTTGGACCCGGAAGACCCCTTCCTGGGCACCGAGGGTGCAGAACTGGGGGCTGGGTGGAGGGCTTGTGCCCATGGACTTGGGCCGGGTGGATGGGGAGAGGGGCGTGCAGAGCCCAGGGACCAGCACCCGCCAGGTTTCCTGCGGGGGAAGCAGCTGAATGGAGCTGGGCTGGGCTGGGCTGTGGGTGGGGGACGGGCAGACTCCAGGACCCAGCAGGGGGGTAAATGTCTCCGGGAAAAGGCCGTGGGGTGTGTGCACACGTGTGTAGACATGCGTGCTGTGTTCCTGACAGCGTCTCCCCTCACACCCCAGGGAGCAGGAAGGCAAGCACACCCCGACTCTCACAGAGCGCAAGAACAGCCTTGCTGGAAACTGACTCTCTCTTCTCTCCTTTCTTGTGCTCATGCCTCCTCCCAGAGCAGAAGCAGCTGAGGAAGGTACGGGGGTGGGGGTTCACCCAGTAAGCATCTCGCCTGTCCCCACTCCCTGCTCCCAGTTGAGCAATCCCCCCCCGCCCCCACCCCCCCAGCCCGGGCTTCCTGTGGGCAGAGTCCTGTGCCAGGCCATGCCATGTGTCTGCTCCACCACCTGACTGGGCTGGGGGCCACACCCTGCCAGCAAGTGATGAAAATAGAACCCCCCTGCCGCCAGCCCCGGCCCTGGCCTTCTCGGATGCTGGGCGGCCCCTCACCCACACGGGTCCTTTCTGGTCCCAGACACTGAGGAAGGGGCTCCAGGGCCTGAGTCTAGGATAGGACCCTGACCCTGTGCCGTGACGTCAGAGAACGACCTCAGGAGGGAGGCTGAGTCAGACACAGGGCCCAGAGGCAGCCTCACCGTGGCAGCGCTTCCGGGTGCAGAGGGGACTCCAGCCCCAGAGAGGCAAGTTTCAAACGACAGGACCCTGAGCAGACTTCCCCTGAAGGAGCAGACACGGAGCGTTCCAAGCTTTGTGGCCCCTGGTCCTGCTGAAGCTGCCACTCCAGGAACATTCTAGAAACAGTCTGCAGGCCATTGGGACCCAGTTTGCAGCTTCTGGTTAAACCAAGAACAGAGCGGCCCCTGTCAGCCACACAGGTCCCCCAACATTCACTGGGACCTTGGATGTCACTGGGCCCCACACCTCCCTGTGCCAGGCCTGCTCGCTGTCTGGTTCGCCTCTCCAGAGCACGAGGAGGTGGTGGAAGAGGAGGCTAGGGGCGGCAAGGGCCCCAGCGCTGCTCCTGTGGCAGCGGGAAGGCCCCCTAGACTGTGGTCTTCAGCCTGGGCAGCCCCCAGTCCAGGTAGGGCTCAGCCTCGTCAGTACACGCTGCACCTGCTTCCTTCAGCCAGGCGGTCCTGGGCCCCAGGCAGGTGTGCACAGGTGGATCCTGGACCTGGAGCCCTGCAGGGCCTCCTTGGCTGAGGACGTGTGAGGGGGACAGGGGGCTACTGGCAGGGCCTTGAGCTCAGAACCAGGACCATGACTCCTTTCTCATGTTCTGTTCAGAAGATGGAGAAGAGGAAGTTAGTGGTCAAGTTCAGCCTTTCCAGGGTCGTGGTTGCATCGCTGGATCTCCAACCAGTCTCTCAACAGTGAACTCACTCTTCCCAAGACAAGTCCTTGCCAGGCTGGACCCTCTGTGAGGGATGTCTCTCTGATGCTGAGTGAGCCACACAAAGTATTAGCAAACCCAGCTCCTCCATCCTGAACACATTCGATCTTCTCCTTCAATACCAACTGTCCCTGTCAATGGAGAGCCCCAGAATACTTCTGAGAAGAGCATTAAGAGCTCTGCTGGAAAGGAGGCAGTGAGGTTTGCTTTCATTTTAGAGGTATGTTGTAATGGGAGACAGTGACTGGTGGGCCTGAGGAGAGGATGTGAGGAACTTGCTAACTTGCACACCTCCCAGACCTCTGGCTTCAGAAACTGTGTAAAGGGCTGTGCACATGCTATTACCACCCACCAGGCAGGCAATGAACAAGGGAGCAGAATGGATTTAGAGAAGAGAGAACGTCAGCTTGGATCTCCTCCCACAGTCATGTAGAGATTTTGTTAAGACGAGGAAATTTACATCTGCACTTCATAGAGAGATCTGAGCCAGAAATTGGAATATGGAGTCATCCACATGTTGGGAAAGGACTGCCCAGGATGGGTGTTAGGGTGGACTAAGCTTGAGGCTGGGGGAAGCAACATTTAGTAAGAAGGGTTCAGGGGAAGAACAGGACCAGGAGAAGGGAGCAAAAGCCAGCCCAAAATGTAGGAGGCAAACCAAGGAGAAGCATGCAGCAGAAACCAAAAAAGGCAGGGTTTTCTGTTTGGATAAAATATACAGTTGTTTAAATGATGCTTTTGAAGTATTTTTGAATAATGAGAGATGGCATTAATGTTGGCTGTAAAACACAACATACTAAATTAAAATATTAATGTTTCTGAAGTTTGGGATTATAGCTTCCCCCAAAGAGCATAGATTTGTGAAAATTGATGATATTTGATGATAAGGTCAAAGAGAAAGGCAACAATTTCAAAAGAACCTAAACAATGTATACTATGTTCTGTGACTGTTTCAACTATTTTGCTGTAAAAAAAAAAAAGGGGGGGGGGGCTGCATTTAAAACCCATATGACTATTGTGTTATTGTAATTTATAATAAGAAATATGCATTTGGTCTTTGTCCAATTTCTGGCACAGAGCTCATAAAACCCTTGGAACTTCCTAAGTGACTGGACTGGAAAAAAAGGTGTCTTGATATTCACAACAAGCTTTTTCAACTACACCTGACTTTATGTTAATGCAGTGACTTTTGGAAGAACCTCAGGATGGGGGCTGGTTATCAGGAGAACCCACTGTGTCATTAGAGTTGGGACCTTCAGTCTCACCCCTGACCTCCAAGGAGGAAAGGGAAACAGAACTGGAGACTGATTGAGTCACCAGTGGCCCAGTCGAGCCCAAAAGGACAGGGTTCAGAGAGCTTCTGGGTCGGTGAACACATGGAGATTTGGGGAGAGCGGTAGCCAGGTGCTCCCTGCCCTTTCCCTGCACCCTGCCCTGTGCATCTCCCATCTAACTGGTCCTGAGTTATATCCTCTTATAATACACTGGTAATCTGCTGAGTGAAATGCTTCTCTGAGTTCTAGGAGCTTCGCTAAAGATGAATGAAACCCAAGAAGGGGGCTGCTGGAACCTATAAGCTGCTCAGTCAGAAGCCCAAGTGGACCCGTGACTAGCATCTGAAGAGTGAGCAGCCTTGCAGGACTGAGTCTTTAATCTGCAGGACCCGACACCATCTGCAGGTAAACAATGCTGTCAGAATTCAGTTGAACTGCAGGACTGCTTCGTGGTGTGGAAGACAAAAAGCACACATATGAGTTAGTGTTAGAATCGTAGCTATAAACCATAGATATTACTGACTAACCTTTAGGTTTAAAAAATATTCACAAGAGCGATCCCATAAAACTTACAACAGAAAGACAGTGAAAATGTTTTTTACCCCAACAATAACTAGAAATAATACAAAAGTAAAATACCATTCCCATAAGCAATGAAATATAGGAAGCACCCCAGAAACTAGCTCAGCAAAAAAAAAACACAAACCAGCTACAAAAAGGGGTAAAACTCCATTAAAAGGACATAAAAGATGATCTGAATAAATACAGAGGTCTTCCAC